>NC_047144.1:12056845-12361845 GCF_009829125.3 Periophthalmus magnuspinnatus
TGATGTAACAATTCTGGAAAATTTCAATTGAGTAGCATCAGGTTGAATTTTGTTGTTGATAATCTTACCAGGCATATGAAATATAACCTGTTTTTGACAAGTTTAAATGTAGTCAGCAAATATATTTAAGTGTCACATCATGTTGAAGATATTTAAAGTTCTAAGCTGATCGTCTGAGTCAATACACTTGATGTTTACGCCAGGAGCTGGATTAGAACTGCTCTTTCCTCTATATTTAAAAGGTACACTGTCATTTTTCAGGCTGGGGACACTTCACCTGCTTGTCTCCATGGAGATTATATTGCAAAGCCTGAAATGTTGCACAGTATAGCATTAAACTTATCTATAAGGTTTATTTAATTGCAGCAGTTTTTATTGCTAAAAAATACAATCCAATACATGCATTCTTGGTGAGTTTAAGTTTAATGCAATACTGTGGAACATTCCAGACAAAGCAATAACATCTCCATGGAGACAAGCAGGTAGCAGACTATAGTTTTTTCACCCATACTGGCTGCTAACGACACAAATACAGCGTAATAGGAACATAATTAAAAACTGTATTGATCACATTCATATAAATAAAAGCATCTTGTTCACCTGTCTCTCTGTGAGGTCCAGGTTGACGGCGATCTCATAGCGCCTCAGTCTGGTCAGGTAGTTGTGGTGCGTAAACTCCGCCTCCAGCTCCCGCAGCTGCTCTTTGGTGAAGGCCGTGCGCTCCTTCCTCGCCTTACAGCTAGAGTCCACCTTGAAACTGGAATCCTGCAGGTCTGAAAATAATAAAATATGATCGGTAAAAATAAATATAGAAAAAAATGTATATAATTTTACTGTTTTTCACTTTTGTAAATTTAGACTTTTTCCTCTGGTATATTTGGTATCTTTAAATTGGTAAAGGCATCAGCAGTAGTGGTTGTAGTTGTAGTGTAACTCTGTGTACTTTTTGAGAAAATATTCAAATATAATGTAAGTTTTTAGAAATAGCAGTATTAGTAGAAGTAGTAATAGTAGCAGCAGTCTTCATAGTAGCAGTAGTAGTAATAGTAGTAGCCTAGTAGTAGTAGTAATAGTAGCCTAGTAGTAGTAGTAGTAGTAATAGTAGTGGTAGTAGCAGTATTAGTAGAAGTAGTAATAGTAGCAGTAGTAGTAGCCTAGTAGTAGTAGTAGTAAGGACAGTCTTGGTAGTAAGCATGGGCCTAGTAGTGGAAGTAGTAATATTAGGAGTATCAGTAGCACAACTGGATTTAACTCACCAAATACTTTACTCTCACAAGTCATCATTCCACATCTACTTTTACTTTTAATACTAGTATAGTACTTTCAGCAGTACTTTTACTCCTTCAACCTCTGTCACTAATACGTTTTTAATTGTTTAAGATTTATTTTTACAACATATTTCAGAGCAGTACTCCAAAGACTTTAATGAGAGCCCTCGTATAGTAAACACAGCAGGTTGTAAGTGGACCACCCAATCACTTACCCTTATGTACTCGGTCACTACTAGTACTTCTACTTCTACTGCAATATATACGTAATATGTTTTATAATTACAACTACATATGCCTTCACTTATTTTGTCATACTTTCAGGTCATAGCTAGCCTCCCGTGTCTTGCGTACAGGTCCGAGGACACATAGGGAGTACATTACAGCAGGAATGCAGCGGAACATAGTTAAAAAGTCTAACAAAAGAACAAAGGTGACCAGGATGTGTCCAAGGCGCAGAGCTGGGAAAGGCTGAGCGAGTGTCTATGCATTTTATATAGATATGAAGGGCTATGCAGAAATGTACGTGATGAGTAAACGTGTGAGAAGGGTCCAGGTCAAACTATATAGAAAATTGAACACATGTCACTACTGAGTTTTGTGGTCTTTTTCCAAATGCAATAGAGGAATATGCAACTGTACCAGATGTGATTTTTTATAAATATATTGCACAATCTTTTTGCAATTTTCATTTCAGATGTGCTCTATATTTTTGGATCATATGGGATTTTTTTTTGTGCCATTTACAAAGAAGAGGATACAATTGATTTTGAATATGCCAATGGTAACTTTTGTGTTAGTTTTTATACATTTTAAAGGGATTATATGTTCACATTTTTTTATATCATCTCATAAAAAATATTTAAAATTTTGCATTTATATTTATATATATATTTTTTATTTTATTTTTATTTTTTTATGCAAGACAGACAAACATAGTGACAAGTCATATGTAGTGCTGACAAGTGATGATAAGACATAACAAGACATAACATGGTTTATAGCCGTAACAGCTATTTTCAATTATATGTGACAAGTTTGTGGTGTGTAAGTGTGTTGGACATATGGGTGTGTGTGTGTGGGGGTGTGTGTGTGTGTAGGGGTGTGTATGTATGTGTATGTGTGATATTTCCATGATTTTGGAGGGGATAAGGTGGGGCAGAGGAAGCAGAGGAAAATGCTATGCTAAGATATAGAGAATGTAAATCGTTGAAAAATAAATAAATAAAATAATAATAATAATAATAATAATAATAATAATAAAAAATAGTTGTGATTGGTGAAGTCAAGTTTTTTTGTTTTTTTTTCTCAATACATAGTTAAGTAGAGGTTTATACAGGTGCCATATAGACTTTGTGTTCTCCACTGTTTCTCTTCCATAGTCCATACACATTGTACTGTATCTTCATTTGAAGCTATAAATACCAGTGGAAGTTCTTGCTAACGTCTGTCCCCAGTGTCTAAACGCAGGGTGTTTTGGGTAACACTTGTGCATTGGTAGCGACATGAGCCGCTGATGTAATCGCTCGAAAATGGTCCTAATTTGTCAAAAGTGAGAAGTCGTAGCGAGTCTTTGCCAGAACCCAGCTCCAGAACGGGAACTGGGAGTGGAGCAGCTAATCCAGATGTGTCCAGACACACGTGCGGTGGTCACAGACTGAAGTACAGCTGCAGACACGGGAACGGGAGGGGCTAGTGTTTGGTCAGAGCAATGCAATGTAATGATAATACGCTGTATTATGTGGCAGAATGACACTTAAAGGGCCCATGTTACACTATTTTCTTATAATTCTGTTTCCTCATCACAAACATACCTGGAGTTGTGTTTTGTTTCATTCACATGTTTAACACACAAACCCTGCATATTTACGCTGAGTTCTTCTCTCAAACTAAAAACACTCTGTTCCACCTTATGATGTCATGTGGTGATACAGGAAGTGCTCCACTGTGATTTGAAACTCCACACACCTTCACTAGAATCAATTGGATGATTTAAGTCCTGGAATTGCCAATCTTTACTGAACAAAAAGCAAAAGGTGAAATGTGGCTGTTAACTTGAAAACTCCCACTTCATGACATCACAAGGTGGAACAGAGCATTTTCAACTTTGGAGATGTAGACGGGTGTAGATAAAGGATTATTCAAACATGTGTGAATGAAACAAAATGCAACTCTTGGTATGTTTTTGAGGAGGTAACAACATTAACACGGGGCTAAACGCTCATCTTTACTTCACCAGGATCAATCACATCATTAGATTTGCAACATGTTTTCAGAGTTACTTCAAAATATAAAAAAACAAACTATTCACCAAGATGAGTTTATAATCTCATTTCACTGACTAGAGACCAATAACATAATAACAATCACTGGCATGTTAACAGTGCACTTCTCGGAGGATAAAATGCTCTATAATTAGATGTAGACAGTCTCTTTTACAATATATTTACTCAAATACATGGACAAAACCTGGTACAGTTTGTTGAATGTCATAGTCTCTGGCCTAGAAAGTGAAAATTCCAAACATGGGCAGGTAGTCACTAGCATGCAAATGTGGAAATGTAAACCTGGTTATAATATAAACTGAGCCTTCCTTTATATTTGGGTTTAGTGCTAATAGCTTCATTGGTTCACTTACTAAAAATATATCTCTATAGGGGGCAGAGGTGGTACTTGAGTAATATTTTATTGAAGTAACAGTACAAGATTGTTTTTGGTTACTATTCCCACTGTGAGTAAGTCTAAAAGTGACAAAACCTTTATGTTAACAATATGAAATGATCTGAACATCTGTGTTTCTTGCACTGCTCCTTCAGATATGATTTAATTTGTCTCATTTTTGTCTATACTTGAGTGATTTCTTGGACCTCTACTTTGCATTTCTACTCGAGTAACATTATTTTGAAGTAACTCTTAGACTCTTAGCCGCTCTAACATCCCTGGTATGCAGAAGCAGGTCTCTCAGTGTCCAGGTGTGGCGTTAGGCTGGTTTTACACATGAACACCTGGCAACCCACACCCTCTCCCTCACAAACAGAGCTCCATAAATATGCCACAGCACAGCCAGAGCCGCAGCCGCACAGCAGGACTCTCTCACAAACATTTGGTCCTTTTTAAACCCAGACCCACAATGCACTTTGTCTTCATCAGCGTCTCAATCAGAACATAATTAGCGTGGTGTAAAAGTCATGGTTTATGTGGCGAAGCTAACTGTGGTTTTTGGGGTGTTTTTATGAAGAAAAGTGACTGTAGTTTCAGGTCAGTTAGAGACAATGAAAGTATAAGTGGCAGTTTTTAAATTTTAGGGAACTTATGAGACCCTGTACACATATTTTACAGAAAAGAACAACAATTGGAAGAATTTGAATTAGCTCATTTCAAATTTCAAGTTTTAATTTAACTAAACTTGCCTCGTGGTAGATGCTTTGTCAGTGCATCTATGTTATTCTAAAGTTGTAATATATTCATAGATTTCAGGCAAAGTAGTAAGATTTTGTGAGGACCTTCTCCCATTGAAAAGATATAATATTTTCATTTAAATTGGTTAATTGCTATGGCGACGGAGGACAGCTGCCATAGCTTGAAACCCATGAAGACTTATGCGTGTGTGTTTTATACATTGCACATAATTGTACTTTTCAAATCTGGCGTATTCGTGATTAGATTATCCAAAAAAATTAAGAATTTACCCTGGAACTAAAACATCATTGAGCTTAAATTTACTGAATAAACATTTGATTTCGAGCACTTTTTTTTTGAACATTAACGCACCTTTTCATTCATAGCTAACTTTTTTTTCCCAAAATATTGTATTTTTCTGCGGTTATTCCCTCCCACACCACTTCCTCCCGCCCCCACACAACTTGATATGTCCCCCATTTTCCTATTGCACCACTTTTGTAAAATTGCAAGTGTAGCTCGCAGCTGATATCAGATCCTGGATTGAGTTACTCTTTTGGCGCACATCCACGCACTGAAGCCAAACTTAAAGAAGCACGCGCAAGGTATATAACGCTCGCCCGTGTGTAAAGTGGATGCTCGGGGCCATTTTCCTAATTTATTCTGTTCTAACCCAAACCAATAGACCCTCAGTGGTATTTTTTTAATTTTTTTGTCCAAATTTGGGGGCTGATGTAGTGGTCAGACCGGTTGCATGTACTGAGTGGGAGATTGTGTTACAGCTTAACGACAGGAAAATGTCAATGGAGAAATATGCGGGAGGTGGGCTAACAGCTAGTGATTTTAGCAGACGCGGCTTGGCCTGTGTTCAGTGCGTGAGCGAGGTTACAATAAGGTAAGGAGCGAAGAGAGGGTCTGACCCCCCCCTTTCCCCCCCTCTCCCCCACCCACCTCCCCATCTCCCCTCAGCTCAATTAGCCCCGTGTTGTTATAGAGGTAATTGGACAAGTTGGGGGTAATCAGTTATGTTTATACTGTGGGCCGAAATGTTAATCACACGAGTTTTGAGGTGGAAGAGTGAGAATCGATAAAACACATTCAGATATTTTAGTGCATTTTTTGATAATGAAGTACAACAGTGTTTAAATCGTTTTGAATCACGTCCAAAGACGAGTAAACGGTTAGCGATGATTCAAGTTCTCAAGCATCATGGTTAGCCTATTTTGCATTTTGAATTGAAAAATAAAAAATAAAAAAAATTGCAGGCTTTTATTTCAGTTCAGATAAGATAAGTTAGAATATTTTGAATTTTTTACTTTTTTTTTTTTTTTTTTTTTACAATTTTTTTTTAGTCTGTTTTACAAGCATGCCAGCTACTTCCTACAAATTCTGCTTCTGGGGGAGTTTTAGGTTTAAGTAAATTTCAAATCATTTCAAAATCACTGCAAACCCATGCAATCCAAATACAACTTTTAAACTCCATATTTGTATTTTCGCTGTATAATTGTGCGTACTGTGTTTTAACTGCAGTATAAAGCCTGATATTTGACCTCACATAGACTAGCTTACTGTAGTAAAACAATCGCCTGCATTTCCTCAGAATCCAGGTCACAGTTCATCTCATTAATCATCAAGTCCTCTCCGAGTCTCTGCACAATAAGAGGATGCTGCTGCGGCTCGACTGGCTTCACCCACTCCCCTTTAACACAGAGATCTGCACCTATGGAATCTCATTAATGAAACGTGATTTGGGAAGTTACATCCTGGTCTATTGTTAGTTTCTATTTGATGGTACTTCTTAAAAATGTTCTGTTACGTGCGAGGTTTGTCTGTGTTGGCACGGCAACACTTTATATATGTACAGTATACGATTGAGTCAGTGGTGATGGATGTGAGGTTAGTTTTGGCGCTGGTGGAAGAAGTACTCAGTTTTGTTGTAAAAGTACAGATACTGGAGCAAAAAAAACAAAAAAAATAGTAAAGGTAAAAGTATGACATGAAACAATCTAAAAGTATTAAAGTATTAATGTACTTAAAGAGTAAGATTTTGAGGTGTTACGAGGCTTCAAATGTAGTGATTTTGATAAAGATTTGCACTGAATTTTGTTCAACAGAAACAACTGAATTCATATTTTTTCCCCTTACTGTTTTTATTTGTATGTTTTTATTTGCTCAAGCTACGAACGTGTTAAAAACCCCTCAAACATTTCAGCAGGTCTCAAACAATAATTTAAAAAAATACTTTTAGTTTTCAGTCCTGCTTAAAAATGTAGTAGAGTAGAAAGTACAGATACCTGCTCTGAAATGTAGTGAAGTAAAAGTAAAAAGTATCCATTTAATCCATTGGTATGTCTCATCAATGTCAATAATTTTCAGTATATTTACAGTCAGATTTTGCTTTTTAATTAAAGAGACGATAGATTCTAAATGTGTTTCTTAAAATCAAGGGCAGAATTAACAAACTAATATTTTGTTGACTTTAAATTAACCTTTCAAAGTCTTGCAAATGATTCTCTACCATTATGTAAATACGCGAAATTTGCACTTTGTACCTTGAACTGTGACTAACAATCTGGGACTCATTGTGAATCATGCAGCATTTGAGATAAGAAAGGAGTATTACTATAGCTTCACCATCTGAAAACGATAGGATTTTAGATTTTTACTAACAATAAGTGATTTTGTAGCTCCCTCCACTCACCTGTAGCATCTCTCTTTCTTTTATTGCTGCTTTTCTTGTCCGAATCGCCGGACGCTGCGCTCTGGGGCGAGTACTCCCCGTCCAGGCACCCCGGCATCCTGTCCACACTGTCCATCTCCGGCCCCCCGCTGCCCCCCGTGCCCACCACCGCTCCCACCCCGGCCCCTGCCACCGCTCCTGCCGAGGGGGCGACAGGTGCGCACGCCTCGGGACCCCTGGAGCCGAACTGCCACTCCGCCACCCTCTGATACCCCGCTTGGGTGTCGGTGGGGTAAAGTCTGTCGTCCCGTGGGTATGGGGTCGGTACCAGGCAGGAGCTAGGGGTGAAGTCTGCGGTGTAGGCCAGGAAATCGGGCTTCTGGTGCAGGGTGAAGGGTGGTTGAGGTTGGTAGGGTGACTGGAGGTTGACCTGTCCGCCCGGGTGATGGGGGTTACGCATGCACCCCCAGATAGCACTACCAGGGTGGGCGCTCCGCATGCAGCTACTGGCCGGTTGATCCATGCTAGAATACTTGTCAAATGTCCTTTAATTTTAAGCAAAAATCTCCACAAAATTCAGTTGTAGTCAGAAATTTGGTGGGTTGCCAGGTTGAGACCACAAAAATAACAATCTTATCCCAACTACTTCTCTAAAAAAAAAAGTCAAATTCTCAATTATGGTCCAAATTTCAAAAAAACAGTGCGTTGACAGATCATAAACTAAACCTTCTTCATCTCATCCGAATTTTGACGCGTTGCCAGGTTGTGAAGTTGTCTTTCGCCTCAACATCAAGACTCCACAATCCACTGCTCTTCTCCGGCTCGCATCCCAGTCTGCAGAACTGTTCTCACAACTTTCCTAAAGCCATTCCTGACAAGAGAGCACCTCCTTCTATTTAAACCTATAGGTGGGAAAGAGTGGCGAGTTTATGGGGTGTAACATGAGCTTTTGGGGGAGGTGGGAGGAGCCGGGGGCGGAGCCGAGCCGGGCCGGACCACATGTTGCCTGGTGGTATACCCTCCAACTAACTCTGCATCAACTATTAATCATTGGGGAAATTTTATATGCACATCTAATGGGCTTTCCAGACGCGTAGAATTTTAAAGGGACACTGTCTATAAAGCATAATGTTAGAAGCACCCACCCATGAAAGAATAAAGTGACAGGTTTTCATGTTTTTAGAATTATGACTTGGTTTAGTGCGCAGAGACAAGGAAGTGTTTTAAACCTTCATTTAACAAAACAAAAGTGTTGTTTTTTTGTATTTTTATTAGTCTAATCATAACTATTATCCAATTTAGACAAACTTTGGCCACAGCGTCATACTTTATTTTTTATATATATAACTTCAAAGCGTTTCATCAAGGAATCACTCACCCATTCACACATTCATACACCAGCGTACGCAGACACTTGGGGTGAGGTGGGTTAAGTGTCTTGCCCAAGGACACAATGAGCTAGAATCATATTTGATGTACAATGTATCCGTTTTTGTTTCCCTTTTATGAAGCCCCTTCGGCAGTTTAAGCTGTATTTTAAATGCGCTATTTGAATGAATGAATAAATAAATAATTGTCCTCCTTAATTTTAAGCAGAAGTCTCCACAAAAAATTCAGCTGTAGTCAGAACTTTCGTGGGTTGCCAGGTTGGGACCACAAAAAATAGCAATATCTTATCCCAACTACTTCTTTTAAAAAAAAAATCTCAAAATGTGAATTATGGTCCAAATAGCAATGACAGAACCTACACCTATCTGCTCAACCAATGATGTTTATGTTGAGAGCAGGATTTGAACCAGCAACCTTTGGATTACTGACCAAAAACTCTACCAGTTGAGCCACCACATCCCTTCATAATATTACAATTCCTATAGGCAACAGTTATGGATTTACTTGTACGTATATGTCATATTCTATGTAAAATTATCTAAATTAAAGAATAAAATAAGGTAAATAGGACATTAAATAACACCTTAGATATAATTACATTTAACAGTGTTTTAGTGAACTTGTCCCATACACTTCAAGGACTTAAATATCTATTGGTTTCACTTTGACACCCAGTTTTAGTCCCGTTTTTGACACCTTTTCAGGGCAGGTTAACCCTACCCCCCTGACACTGCACCCTTGCTCCCTATCTGTCCTCTTCAATCTACAAAGTACTTTTTTATGACTTTTAAGAAATACCTCTTGTGTGTAGTTTAGTTTCACACCAGGACCCACCTGGCTGGCCCTCTCATAGCTCAGAGGTGACGGGGTTTTTGGCGTTTTTTAGGGGTAAGACTCTGGCCCTCCCAGGCTCCGCTCGCTCACACTTCGGGAGGGTTCACACCAGAGCGGACACCGTATACAATTTCACGCAAATATTTCAGCAACACAAGCAGCCATTTTATTATGACAAATGTTGAAAATGGAGGTGTTTCCATTATATTCATCAGGACACACCATATTTCAGATAAACAGACATTTTCAATAGGCTTAAGCAAAAGAAGTGTTGAGTTAACAAATGCGACGAATCATATCATCAGGAGCCTACAGTGGTCTAAGAAGTACTCCGTTTTGTTAAGTAAAAGTACAGATACTCAAGTAAAAGTAAAAGTATCAAAGTACCTGTTTAAAAATGTACTTAAAGAGTAAAAAGTAAAAGTATTTCGAACATATTTTGAGATCATATAAGGCTTCAAATGTAGTGCTTTTGATTAAAAAATATGAAAAAATATAGTGGAGTAGATAGTACAGATACCTGCTCTCAAATGTAATAAAGTAAAAGTAAAAAGTATAAAAGTATCCACTGAAGTAAACTACAGATACCTAAAACATATACTTAAGTATTTTACTACTATTACTTTGTTACGTACCATCACTGAGAACCTATTACAACAGTTACAAATGACGAAATCTAATGATCTTTCTTTGTACACACTTAACATAAAATACTGAAATAAATATTAAAGCAAAACTTGATTTAACACAAACCTACTCATCGTTTCTAATGGCGGACGCACCACTTCCTTCATGATATTATTGCTTTGCCTGAATGTTCCACACTATGGCATTAAACCTAGCGAAATAGCACCTGTTTCATTTGTGTTGTCAAAATATATATATATGTAAACAAGAATTCATAGTGTGAGTGGGCTCGCCTCTCAGCAGATCTGACCTGTAGTTGGACCTAGTGGCACCATCTGCTTTTTTCCGAATTGAACAGTTACAAAATAATCAATGCTAATGCTAATGCTAATTCTGAGGCATAATAAATATTAAAACAACACAACAAACTGAAGTATTCTACATATAAAAACAATGGGGTAGTCTTTAATTAATTTGAATTTTAATGCATTATTTTATTTTTCGTGATTTTATTAAAAGTGATTGTTAGCTTTGCGACGTAGCAAGCTAGCGAGCGAGCTGCTGTGCATAGAGCCATTTTACTTTAAATATGTACATGGAAAACAGTGACAAAATTCATCTAAAATGAATGTTTATATTTTAAAGTGTTGAGTAGAGTCGTACTTCCAGCGTCTTTTACAAATGCCTAAATCCCTGTCCCGGCGGTTAAGCTAAGCCCCGTCCACCGCTCGTCTTGGATCTGCCTCTGAATGAACACAGTCTGCTGCAGTGATAAAAGCCACTTCCCAGTGAAGTCATGTCTCTAATACCATTAAAAAGACTCGGGGCCAAAACCAAAACGCGACTCCACTTTCGGCGTATCCTTTACCTCATAAACCCACTCAACCACACTCTTTCATTTTTTACACA
Organism: Periophthalmus magnuspinnatus; assembly: GCF_009829125.3. Lineage (NCBI taxonomy): Eukaryota > Metazoa > Chordata > Actinopteri > Gobiiformes > Gobiidae > Periophthalmus > Periophthalmus magnuspinnatus. Next base: position 12,067,952 of record NC_047144.1, read on the forward strand.
GCAGCGGTCCCTCCTCCCTCTGTTCCTCCCTCTGTTCCTCCTGTGTCCTCGCTCTGCTCCAAACTCTCCGAGGGACCATAACGCAGACGGGAATCACACCCCAGTTCAATTTATGGAAGAAGGAAGAAGTTTGTGCAATTAATTTCAATCAAGATGCAGTGTTTTGATTCTGAAACTTTACTTAAGAACTGATTTAAGATTTTATTGCTTTTTGACGCCCGCGGATCATTATTTTGATCATTACTGTATATTTTAAATCACACCACAACCTATGGATAGCTACAGTTTACGGTATCCTGCAGAAAAACTGGAGAACAAGTTGTTTTTTTGGAGCAGTGTTGTGTTGAATGTAGGAAAATGACTCAAATATGAATGACTCCAAATCATAGACTAAAGACGTGGACTAAGTGAGTGTGACGTCACCCACAGAGTTCAGCTCCAGTCAAATGAAGCTCATCGAGGCCAGACGTTATAGGGGCCAATTTGGAGCCAAGTTCCATATTTAGATTTTCGACCGCGAGCATCATAATAACATAAAAGAAAATGTTGAGGTTGAAGGTAACGCCCCCTTCCACCAGCATCGTTGGTTTAGCGGGGAGCGAGCGCTGAGCAGTCAAACCTGTTGCTGAGAGCGACGTCGGGGCGAGAAGGCACCTGATTTTTCTGTTATTCATGTTCATAAAAAAAATACCAAAATAAAAACACCAGCATCATGTAGAGTGGGTAGATACGAACATTTTAAGACCAAAATGACGAGCCTGACAGCAGCAGTTACAGAGAGAGGGGCCACAGTTTCTCAATACAAAGTGAACTGGAGCCAGAGTCAATGGACGCCCATGGTCACTTCCTATTTGTAACGTGGCGGCTAGAAGTTTAGCTATGTCCATTTATATATACAGTCTATGATCTAAATACAATATCAAGGCAAGGCAAGTTTATTTGTAAAGCACAATTCATACACAAAGTAATTCAAAGTGCTTTACAGAATAAGAAAGACACAAAATTACAATACTGTACAACAAATCAAAACATAAATAATCATCATAAAATCAAAATAAAAGAGTGCAGAATAAAAACTTTTCAGTCATATGCACAGCTAAACAGAACCGTTTTGAGCTGGATCCAAAACTGGATTTAAAGTAGAGGCCTCACATCTTCAGGAAGACTAAAGCAGATTTTAGCTGCATAAAACTGAAACGTTGATTCCCCATGTTTAGTCCTGACTCTGGGACAAGGAGAAGACCAGGACTAAACCAGGACTAAACCAGGACTAAACCAGGACTAAACCAGGACTAAACCAGGACTAAACCAGGACTAAACCAGGACTAAACCAGGACTAAACCAGGACTAAACCAGCACTAAACTAGGATTAAACCAGGATTAAATCATGACTAAACCAGGACTATCAGGAAGTCAGTCCCTGAGGTTCCTGAGATGATTCATATGGCACTAACATGTAGGAGATGTACTTCAGTACTTTGCCATGGAGAGACTTGTTCACACAGAGCTGCTTTAAAGTCTATTCTCTGAGCCACAGGAGCCAGAGACCTGAGCACAGGACGCATGTGTGAAGTACTTCCTGGTTCATGTAGGTAAATGAGTGGAAAAAAAACTATTATAAAATAGTTAAAAATGCTGTAATGTTTTTTTTATTCTGGTTCCGAGACGGTATGTTTAGTTTTGGTAGTAAGAATGTGAGCGCTCATGAGCTTGTGGTATACAAAAAACTTTTCCTGATTACTCATACTGCTTTTTAAGTGAGCCACTTTCACTCTGCAGTACTCCACAATAGTAGTAAAATACTTTGGACTGAAATCCTACTGGCAGTAAACCCAAACACTCACACATTCGACAAACAAATAAAACTCCACACGAAATATAAAAACGCCTGGAGGTAAAAGTCTATAAAGGAAGGAAAAGCAAGAATCTATTCTGAGGTCGCACTCAAACCGTTTCCATTCACACAGCGCATTGTTGGGCCATGAAGCATCCCCACGTTTTACTGGCAGCCCCGGACTAACCCCCCTCCTCCTCCTCCTCCTCTTCACCCCTCCTCCTCCTCCTCCTCCTCCCTCTCACCGCGGGGAGCAGGGGTTACACTGCATTTGTGGCCCATCTGTGTGTCAGGCCAAATTACTCACTCTGTTTGCAAAATATATGACTTTGAAAAATCTATTTCAGGGCAATTGTGTCAATAGAACTTTAACTAATTTATGAAGACTTTTACTGGCTAGCTTTTTATTGTAGAAAATTGGATATATCTTTGTTATGATTGAAGAAGTATGGAGAAAAATTGTCATAATAAGAGTAGCACTGCAGTCTGGGGATTCCCTAGAGAGTTTTATGTGAATGCTCGCTGTCTTTTATGGGCCATTCTTTCATCTGTTTCTGTTTGTGAAATCAACAATTTTGTAAAACCTCATGAAGCAACTGCTGCTTTGTTTTTAATCAATACAAAAATACACTGAATTGAACTGCAGTTGAAGTACTAGTAGTAGTATAACCAATATAGGAGTATAATAGGTAGCAGCTTCAGTTTTGTTGCTTAAGTAAAAGTACTGATACAAGGGCAAAAAATACTCAAGTAAAAATGTTTAAAAATGTGCTTAAAGAGTACAAAGTAAAAGTATTTCGTGTGGATTTTGAGGTCTAATAAGGCTTCAAATGTAGTGATTTTGATAAACATTTGTGCTGAATTTTGTTTCCTAGCTGTTTTTATTTGCTCAAATCATGAACATATTAAAAATAAACTCTTCAGACTTTGCCGCAGGTCTCAGACAATAATACAACTACTTTTACTTTTCAGTCCAGTTCAAAAATGTAGTGGAGTAGAGGGTACAGATACCTGCTTTGAAATGTACTTAAATAAAGCACAGATATCTAAAATTTGTACATACGTAGAGTACTTTACTACTTTTACTTCATTACGTTCCACCACTGCTAGCAATAGTAGCATAACCATTAAAATAACAGTACTTTCTGAAGTTAGTGCCATAACAACTGACGAGATTAAAACTACAGGCCTGAGCTAGAATTGGTTCTTGGTAATTGTAAGAAATATATGAATTATCAGTATGTAAACATTTATTTCTTAAGTAAAGTAGTAGCTTTTTTGTTTATTGGAGTATTGAAAATTTACTAGGACATTTACTTGGAGTAGTCCTTCCTCCTCTTGACTTGTACGTGCTCAAAGTCATAGACAGTGAAGATCTCAGAAAAATGACTCACATCTGGACTGGCTTTACACACACACACACACACACACACACGCACACGGAGCCTGTTGCTGTCACTCAAATACAGTATTTGTTGTGGAAATAAATAGTTGTAATGCAAGCTTCGTTTTGCTGAGAATTGAACCTTACTTTCTTACTCAGCAGCAGTAACAGTAGTGAGCAGTAGTTGTTTGCAGTAGCAGTATGGGGCAGTGCGTTTTCTTCTGATCTTTGGCGGGACACGATTAGAGCATCACATCAGTCTCGTGTGATTGACCCTTGACCCCGCGACCCTAGGTTCACCTGAGGCGTCCCGGGTGTTTGGAGCTCCTTATCTCTGCTGCTACTGTTCTGGGACAACAGAGGGGTTGTATGTATGAGGAGAAAGGGCAAACAGTGGCAAAAGGTGGGATCAAAAACTAAATACTACTGCGTCTCTTTATCTCAAATCTGAGTTACAGCAGATTTCCGATCAGGGGTTGTGAAGGAAACTAGCAATCAGGTATAAGCTGGACATGGTTATAATCAGTGGTAGCAGTAGTTGTGCTTGTTGTATTATTAACCTGACCCTAACCCCTTCAAGGTCCTTCTGACTGGTCTTAATTTTAGTTTTAATTTGGTAAATGGTCACATTTTTATATAGTGTTTTTCTACCTTCAAGGCACTCAAAGAACTTTACATCAAGGAACCACTCACCCATTCACACACACATTCATACACCAGAGTACACAGACACTGGAGTATTCATCGACAGTATTCATCTGTGGGACTTGGGATCGCACTGCCAACCTGTGGGTCAGTGGATCTGACCACTCAACCAATGTTTATGTTGAAAACAGGATTCGAACCACAAACATAACATTCAGTTCATTTTAATTTTAATAGACATTTATTTAAAATTTTGTGCATGAAGTTTATTTTGACCCCAAAAATCTTCACCAACCAACTAAATCTACTACCAAAATCTACTGAAGTGTGCACTACAAATTTTATGGGGGAGAGTCCACAACCCGCTTGTCTCCATGGAGATAGATAACTTTAATTCCATACTGTGAAACATCCAAAGCAATGCAATTCAAGTTCATATATAGCGCATCTAAAAACAACTTCAACTGACCAAAGTCCTTCATATAAAACTGAACAAAAATAAATATACAGATAACAAAATACATAGGAAAAAAACAATTAAACATCAAGATTTCCTGTCTAGCTAGAATTAAATGCCAGGGAAAAGAGGTGGGTTTTCAGTCTACTTTTAAACTGCATTTAAGACTGAGAGGATCTGACACTGGTTCTAGTGTCTGTGGCAGCGCTAGTCTGAGCGCTGCCACAGAAAAGGCTCAATCACCTCTGGTCTTGAGCCTGGAGTTGGGCACAGCTGACCTCAGGGCTCTGGAGAATAGGGCTGCAGTAACTCCTTCAAGGATCCACAGAGTGCACACAGGACCCACAGAGTGCACACAGGACCCATGGAGTGCAGATATTTAAACACAATCAGTAACATTTGAATTGCACCCCTATGAAAAAAGAGCCAGTGCAGGTGAGTGGCACAGGTGTGGACAGTCTGAACACTGTAGGGAGCCCTGGTCCAGTCCCACATACACAGAAATACAATAATCCAGATGTGACGTTACAAATGTGTGGATTGCTTTTTCAAAATCCAAATGTGGAAGGTAGGACTTTACTTTAGCAAGAAGCCTCAACTGAAAGAAGCCGGACTTTATGACAGAGCTAATGTGCTTGTCCAGTTTGAACATCACGCCAAGATTCCTCAGTGCAGGCGACAATACGAAATTAACCCTCAACCAGAAAAGTGACATAGTTTTTAAATGAGTTTTGCAGTGCGCTGTAGTCTCTTTGTTTGGAAAGGCTCTTGTGTTTTCCTACAGTTTGTTGCAGACTCTTGGCTCAGATTGGGTTGTGTTTAAGTGCCACTGATAATTGACATAATTCCTCTCTGGATGTACACGGACCGCTGTAATAGAGCTGCTCTGCCGTGTGTCAGAGGCAGGTGCTGTAATCACACTTGAGCCTATGATTGCACTCAGGTGTTGGACAAGATCTCAGCCCATTGTGAGGAATATTACGGCCCTACGAGGAATTGAACCTTCAACCTCATCACGCCTGATACTGAACCTGTTTACCATTTTCCATTGTTATATTTCAGCAAGCGAGGCTCCGAACGCCGTATCTGTGAAATTGACCGGTTGGGCCATCCAAGTGCACACAGCCAACTGTCAGATGGAATTACACTCAGGGAATCCAACAGAGGTAAAAGGGAAAAATATTACAGGGAGTGGAAGATGAAATCAAGTAAGTAGTTCACAAAATATGTTTTCCCAATGGAGAAAACTAGAAAATAGAAATAGTAGTAGTAGAAGTAGTTGTAAGTAGTTAAATAGTGGTTGCAGCAGTAGTAAGGAGTTGTAGTAGTAGCAGTAGTAGTAATTGTAGTAGTAATGGTAGTCGTACTAGTAGTATAGTAGTAATGGTAGCTGTAGTAACAGTAAGTACAAGTACAAAGTAGTAGTAGTAGCAGTAGTAGTACCAGTAGTGGTTGTAGCAGTAGTAAGGAGTAGTAGTAGTTGTAGTAGTTGTAGTAGTAGTAGTACTAATGGTAGTTGTGGTAGCAGTAAGTACAAGTACAAAGTAGTAGTAGTACCAGTAGCAGTAGTACCAGTAGTGGTTGTAGCAGTAGTAAGGAGTTGTAGTAGTAGTATAGTAGTAATGGTAGCTGTAGTAGTAGTAAGTACAAGTACAAAGTAGTAGTGGTAGTGGTTTCAGTAGCTGTAGTAGCAGTTGTAGTGTAGTTGTAGTTGTAAAAGTTTTATGAATGTGTACTTGTGGTATGATTGATAGTGGCTTAGTTGGTAAAGTACCCATCCAAGAACAGTTGGTTCAAATCCCACTCTAGACTGCTACTGCATACAGTATACTTGAGCAAGATACTTCGCCACTTGCTGGTATGATGTGTACGCACAGATACTTCAGTCATGGAAGACATAGACAAGTAGTTCATACATTACAATTACAATACAATACATTACTTAGAATTAGTGATTTGTTTGTCAGACAGGAGCACAGAACACACACAGAGAACCTTGAGGAAACACAACATCAACACACCGCTCGAACCTCACACCAAACTCAGACAGTTATCAGTGAAACCAGAGGACAGAATACAACCAGAACACGCAACAAAACATATGTAGGGGAAACGAGAAGTGCATTTGGAACAGGGAAAAAAGAACATCAAAAAGAGTGTGAAAAAGAAACAGCCAACACACAAACAAGAGCAATAAAAGAACAAGTAGAACAGGAAAATCTAAAATCAGCCATATTTAACCACTGCAAGAGACAAAAGCACATCATGGACTGGAACAATGTCAAGGTGATCTGTGCTGAAAGACACAAATACAACCGCTGGATCAGAGAGGCCTTCGATATCCGCAAATGAGGCCCGAGGAGCATGAATCGTGACGAGGGAACCTACACCTTTTCACACACATGGGATGCAGTCAGACAGTAGGGGGCGTAAGCTTGCTTTCACTTACTGTCCGGCAAAACCATATAAAGCAGACTACAAGACACGACACGACACTATCAAGTGACATTTCTGAGGAAGGTAACAGGAAGTAGGCGAAGCATGTAAAGCAACAAAAAGAATCGCTAATATAATGCAACGAATATTTTTTTCAATCACATTCAATAGATGCAATGATTTGTGAGTTTTACTACTAGTTTTACTCATTATATAAACGTATGCAGTCTCAAAAGTTCATCTGGTCACCCCCGTGTTCTCCTGTTCCTTGACCCTGATCACGTCTGTTTTATTCAGTCACTTTATTACAACAATAAAAGCTCCGCTCACTCCACACCACTCAGACTCATTTCCCTCTGCCACAGGACGACCACACCGCAGACCAAATGAGTTTCTGATTTTACTGGCAAAAGGTGAATGTAGCGTTCCAGGACCATACATCTACATCCAAGGATCTGGGAATGCCTGGAAATTGGTGAAAGAGTGCCCTCTAGTGTGGAGTTAGTATAGTAGTATAGTATTCAAAGTTGCAGATGGTGGTGGAGTGTGAATGTCTATATTCTTCTAGGAAATGTGTTGATGTGTTTATACTAGAAAATCACATATAAAGATGCACAATGCAACTTTACTAGTAGGAATCTGTTAACTGCTTGTCTCCATGGAGATGTTATGGCTTTATAATACGGCATTAAACTTATCTATCTTGTGTCTAGTTCATTACAAGATTTTTATGTCCTTCGAGATACTTTGGAAACATTCTTCTTGGGAGTGGCGTCACCTCTTCGCAGATCTAACCTGTAACTTGACCCGGTGGTATCAGTATTTATCTCCGTAGAGCTGCATACATTTAATGCCATACTGTGGAATAATCAGGCAAAGCAACAACATCTCCGGTGAGACAATGTGGCTGACCCTCCATCACAAAAGTTACACTTTGAATTTAATCGTAACATGAATCTAAAGTGTCATCAAGTGATTTGCTCAAGGACACAAAAACATTGCGTAAACTGGTGGTATGTTTACGTGACATATTTTAAGCTTAGAAGTATCAACTAGAGTCTGAAATTGCTAATTTAATAGTAAAGAGGAGTGGGTGGAGATAGAGGGCATGTGTAAATCAGTCTTTTTTTTGTGTGCAGATTTTAGGGTATCCTTAAGCAGTAGTAGTACTTTCATACTTTTAATACCAGCTGTTTTAAATATGGTATTGGTCTAAAAAGAATCAATACTTTTATATAATTTTAAATGGACTTTTAAGTTGGTATCAATCAAATCAAAAGTGGCAAGACAAGGCAAGTGTATTTGTATAGCACAATTTGTACACAAAGTAATTCAAAGTGCTCCACAGAACAAGAAAGACATTAAAATCACATTGCTAACACCTAAGATACTTAGATCACCGCGTTACCTTTTACGAAAATACCATATTCGCCAAAAACAACATATTGCCCATCGGTTTGCTCTCCATGCTAAGTCACTCCCCCGTCACATCGCTATGACGTTCCAATCGGCATGCATTCCTCTAATGAAACGACTGCACATTGCATCAGATTTGTGAAGTTATAGTGTATTGTTTTGTATCCTGCTTTTGTATATTTCTTGGAATATTGTCGTGTGGGAGTTTGGGTGACGTAGGCTCGCGGGCTGAGCACTGGACAGAATCACACTGCTAACCGTAAGCGGAGTTTCGAATAGTGCCCGGGAGAGATTACGAGATTACTCAAACATGCATGGATGACATCTACAGCCGCTGCAGCCACGGTTTTGATGAGTACATGGTAGAAAGCTCCAAAAAGTTGATTGAGGAAAACATATTTTACAGTGCTTTTCTCTGTAAAGATCATAACCATATGGATGCTACTACTCCAACTACATCACTCTATGACTTATATAGTGTCAACGCACGCATCTATACAGGAAACCATTGTGAGGTCCGAACACACTATAAATCAGATTAAACATCTTTGAGATGGCAGGAACTGGTGATGGTAGGAACCGTGGAGTTTGTGGGTGTCAGGGGGGATCGCTAGCATGTGCGCGCTGACAGTAGCTCCCTGTGTGTTCGCGGATTACCTTCCCTCCTGTTGGCCGTTCGTGTTTCCAAGCGGCAGGGTTGTACTTCCTGCTTTGGGAGATGCGGTCTTTGAAGAGGCCATTCTGAGCGTGCTCCCCACAGACCTGTCGTGAGGAGCAAACACCTCTGAACGGAAAGGTTGGAGAGGGACCAGGGATTCTGCAAAGTAATATCCATAGCACGCAACAAAATAAAAGATGACATGAAGAAGTATTGTAGGGCAAAGTCGTACTGTTTTGTTCGCCAGTGACATAGTTGTATAACAAGTTGACGTTGACGACGACCCGCTTCTCTGATTTTTATTTGTTTTTATTTTGTGTGACATTTTTTAACCCTACAAATATAACCTACAGTCTGAATTGTTAATTTAATAAGTACAGAGCAGTGGGCGGAGATAAGGGGAATGTGTAAACCATTTTTTTTTTTTTTGCAGTTGAACGCCAAAAACTGATGATTTTTTTTCCCCCAGATCAGTTATTTCATCATGTGCTGGTCACAGGCAACAGCATCTACAATGAAACCACTGAGAATGATTTAAAACAGGACCATCAAAATATTTGACAAGAAACCTGTTAGAACACACTGTTACCAGATATTACAGAGATTACACTTTCTTCGTTTTAATCTGGGACTCCTTAATCCCTGATCTGAAACAGGACCTAGACTGGGCTGGTTTTAAACATGGTGAGGACCTGCATTTGTCCTTATATATTATTAAAGTGAACCCTGTGTGCGTTTTTACCTTTTATAAAAGCCCTACTAGGGACAAACCTTGCAAATTACATTCCACTAATGAAACTACTGCACATTGCATCAGATTTGTGAAGTTGCAGTGTATTGTTTTGTATCCTGCTTTTATATACTTCCTGGAATATTGACACTATAAATGTCGTAGTATGTTACACGTCTAATGCACATACTTGTTCCTATTAATAAATAAACATATAAATCAAGATAGATCAGCTACACTGCTAAATGATTGCCTAGACACAGGGAGAACATGCAAACTGCACTGTGTCGAATCCCAGTCTAACACCGGATGCACATTGACTAAAAGTGCAGAGCGATTCAGGACTCGTGCAGGTCACGTAAGACCCAGAAAGTCATTCAGACCAACGCGTCCTGCCACACTGACCTCTGCAGAGTGCAAGTGCGGGCCCGGATGAGGCGCAGGTCTGTGGAATGGATCTGCAAGAAGTCTATTTTTCCCTGACATCACAGCGGACTGGAGCGGTTTTCAGGTCATTATATCTGTGTTAACGCGTAACTTTGGTCAAATACAATTAACTAATCGCGTAACTTTGGTCAAATACAATTACCTGCAAGTAATTCGCGTTAAGAACATGTCGGACCAGATCTGGAGTCAGTGAAGTACAGCGTAAGTGGTTGGTTGAGTTGTTGTTCTACCTTTTGATTTACTTAGAGCTTCTGCTATTTAATCAGTGCCAGTTATCGTTCACAGACTAAAAATGACATGATACATAAACTACAGTATATTAAAAACCTGTATATCCTTCACTTCCTGTATTACCATATGACATCACAAGGTGGAACAGAGTGTTTTCTGTTTGAGACAAGACCTCAGCTTAAATATGCAGGGTTTGTGTGTTAAACATGTGTGAATGAAACACAACTCCAGCTACGTTTGTAATGAGGAAACGAAATTATAACATAGATCTGAAAATAGCGTAATACGGGCCCTTTAAATGACTAACGTTCCACCTGTATCCTTAAATTTGAACGTTTAACTTTAGGTCAGTCAAAGGCCCCTCAGTGAAAGTGGGTGTAACTTTCAGGAAAACATATTAAATGACTTGTTAGCCTGGACAATAAACAGTGAAAGGTAATGAGTAACAGTTACAGAGAGCACCTGCCAACATGGCCGACAGACAAACTCCACATTAACCCTTTCACACACACCCAGCGCGACATTATTAAAGCTAATGCACAATATTTAGCAGGCTGAGGAAGGAAAATAATGAGAGTCTGAGAGCCATTTTGGAAAACAAGTCCATTTTATTAAGTCATATTTGTGGCTTTGGAAATAAAGTATGTGTAATAGTAAAAGTGTTCAAAATATCTGGTAGAAGTTGAAGGAACAATAGTAGTAGTAGTCGTCACATTCTTATATAGCAAGGCACTCAAACCACTTTACATCAAGAAACCACTCACCCATTCACACACCATTGTACCCAGACACTGAGGGCGAGGGTAAGTTAAGTGTCTTGCCCAAGGACACAACAACAGCATTCATCTGTGGGAGCTGGAATCGCACCACCAACCTGTAGGTCAGTGGATATGACCGCTCAAGCAATGATGTCTATGTCAAGAGCAGGATTCGAACCGCTAACCTTAGGATTTGCGCACAAACACTCTACCAACTGAGTAGTAGTAGTAGTAGTAGTAGTAGTAGTAGTACACATGTGTCAAAATCAAGGTCCCCGAGCCAAATGTGGCCCTCCACCTCATTTTATGTGGCCCTCAACAGGGTAAATTAAAAGGTATGATGGTCTTAAAATATCATTTCATCAGGAGATACACAGTTACACAGCCATTTTTTTTTTTTTTACATCTAGGCAAATTCATATGCAATATTTGTAACTTGAATAAGTAATAAATACAGAAACAGCTAATTAACAAGTTAAAGAAGTATTTACATTTATTTTACATCTGGCCCTTTGAGAGCAGCCATTTTGCTGATGTGGCCCTCGGTGAAAATGTGTTTGACACCTTTGTAGTAGTAGTAGTAGTCGCAGTAGTAGTAGTCATAGTAGTAGTTGTCGTAGTAGTAGTTTACAAAAAAAGCTCCAAAAAGTGGCAGTTCTGTTACACGTTATACTTCATAACGTAATAAAGCAAATATTTGATCCATGGGTTGCAGAATGATGAAAAATTAGGACTGTTGCCATAGCGATTAGCAATTTGAAACAAAATATAGTCTCCTTATAATGGGAAAAAGTCCTTGAAATGTTGATCGAATACTTTTATCTCTTATCCTGTGCCTAAAAAACCTTGAATTAACATTACTTCCATATATTCCACTGCCCTGTGTGTAATGACAATATGTTTTGGTCTAGACAGTAATGCAGTCTATATGAAAAAGCAGAACGAATCGTGATGGGACCTGCGTATCTGCCGTTTGAAATGAATTAGCAATGACAGGTCCCATTATTACAATTACTGCATGTGTATGTGCACTGCAGTGTAATCCTATAGGAGTTCAGGCTGCGGTCAGGGTCCATATCTTGTGTGGTAATAATATATGCACACACAGCTAAACAAATGTCTATATTTAGCCAGCCGACGCTTTTACGATGACGGATTCTTTACCGAGAGAGTCAGCGCTCAATCAAAACGTTCGCAGAGAAATACCAGATGTCAACAGTAAACCTTGTCCAATTTTATATTTTTTTTCAATTTTTTTTTCTCAATTTTCTTCAGCGTCTGGAGCTTTGTGTACCTGCTCCTGCTAAAGACATTACAGCCCCATCTGCCCCGGCGCAGCACAACAAAGAATTCTCGGAAGCAGTTTGATCACAGCTATGTCCGTCAAAGGGTCCAGTCACAACACGGTACTACATCATGCAAATATATTTAGTGTTAGGTAACTAAATACCAGAGGTGGAAGAACTGCTTAATGCTGTTACTTCACTAAAAGTACAGATATAGGAGCAAAAAAAAAAAAAAAAAACCCAAAGTCAAGTAAAAGTATCACATTTCAAGTTAAATTATGAAAGCACCAGTTTAAAAATGTACTTAAAGAGTAAAAAGTAAAAGTATTTTGAGATTTACTAAAGCTTCAAGTGTTTTTTTTTGTTTTTTTTTTGTTTTATCTTGATCAACAGAAACATTTTTTTCTAGCTGGATTTATTTGTACATTTTTGTTTACTCAAATTATAAATTTATGTGGTAAAATAAATAAATAAATAAAAATGTCTCAAACAATTATAAAAAATACTTTTACTTCACTACATTTGAGAGCAGTATCTGTACTTTCTACGTCACTACATTATTAACAGGACTGAAAAGTAAAAGTAAAAAGTATCCAGTGTAAAACTGGCTTAAGTAAAGTACAGATACCTAAATATTTTACTTAAATACAGTACGTCACTACTTTTACTTTGTTACGTTCCACTATTACTAAATACATGCACTGAAAATACTGTTTTTATTTTATTTGGTGGTACAGTTACTTTACAAAAATACTAGGAGTAGGCTTGTATTGTGGCACTTGATGATGTGATTTTGTGTTCAGACTTCCCATTTCTAATTAGTTTATTTACATATACTTCCTGTACTTATACTGCATTTAAAAAAGGCCAAATGTAACAGACCAGCTCTCTGTGTATGTCCTAATGCTTCTGTAATGAAATATTCTGAATCCGATGACACATTTTAAAACAAACACTTTTGAAACTGCATAAAATGTAGCCACAGAGACGATCAGGTGACACCAAATATTTGTTATTGAGTAAAAACTAGAGTACTAGAGTAAATGAAAGACAACTTCATAACATAATGTGGAATATTTCAGGCAAAGTAATAGCATTTTTATGAGACAAGCAGGAGATGGACCCTTCACCTTTAAAGTATTCAGAGTCCTCTTGTGTACTCCTGGTAATAATTCTGGCTCAGATTTGGAGTAAAGTGAAGGTGGAAAAGTGCTATATAAAATGTTTGTATTTCATTCATGGATTTCAGTTTGTTACATGCAACATTCTGAGAACTTTTATTCGCATTCATAGATGTAATATTCGGTTTTAAGTCGCTAATCGCTATGGCAACGGTCCTAATCTCTCCTCATTCTGAATCCCGTGTACTGTCAGCGTTTCTGTGGGTTTTTCACACATGTGTCCGGAACATCTTGTCATATGTAAGTCTTGAGTATCACATTATGGTTTGTCAGATCATCGTCCTGTCTAGGCGTCCTGTGTAGTTTAACTCTCACCTTCGTCTTTTCATGGCCACCATCCCGCCGCAACCAACCCGCCGCCCCCGTCCCCCTTGTCTGCGCCCTTGCTTCTCCACACACGTGTCTTTCTATGCATTGTGATGACGTTACATTGGGTTACTTTCATTTCCTGCAGACTTAACCGTAATTACTACTTTTTTCCATTTTGGATGTTTTCATTGCACTAAAAACAGGTAAAAGCATGTGTCCTTACGCTTGCATCTCCCATAAACGGGCATGGAAAAAGGCCTCTTCCTGTTTGTCACTAGGGAAATTATGTTCCTTTAGCTATACTATCCCAAAGTATGGCATAAAGTGTATTTATCTGGAGAATATTCCTAAGTATGGTTTTAATTTTCATACATTTCCATGGAATCATAAAGGTGACGTGCCACTTTAATATTTATTCATGGTTTTTTGGTCTCCACATAACACAAAGTAAAAGTAGTAAAGTGTACTTAAGTATACATTTTAGGCATCTGTAGTTTACTTTAAGTTGATACATTTTACTTTTACTTCATTACATTTCAGAGCAGGTATCTGTACTTTCTACTCCACTAAATTTTTTTTTACAGAATTGAGAAGTGAAAGTATTTTTCATTATTATTTGAGACCTGCTGAAAAAGCTAAGGGTTTATTTTTTAACACATTCAATAAAATAAATAAATCATAAATAATAATAAAATAATAATAAGAAAATAAATAAAATGATAAATAAATAAAAACTGCTGGAAAAATAGCACAAATCTTCATAAAAATCACTCCATTTGAAGCTTTATTAGATCTCAAAATTTTGCGTGAAATACTTTTACTTTTTACTCTTTAAGTACATTTTAAACAGGTACTTAAATACTTTTCCTTAAGCCGATTTTTCCACGTGATACTTTTACTTGTGTATTTTCTTGCTCTGATATCTGTCCTTTAACGTAACTACACTGACTACTTCTTCCCCCACTTCTGCAGACACATGGATTTCTATAAAAGTAATATAAATAAGCACCGTTGCCATAGAAATAACAACATTCTATCTGTCAAATCATCAAAAGTCCTCAAAATGTCGCCTATGATTAAATTTGTTACCCGTGAATAGAGATTTCAGTCCCCAAAATATGATAAATATCCTCTCTCTCACTCTCACACACACACACACACACACACACACACACACACACACACACACACACACACACATATTGAAACAGTGTCCCGGCGTAGACACGGGTCCTTTCACGTTCACTTTGCCTGACCCAGAGCAGACGTTACTGGCTGAGTGTTGTACAATGTGAAGATGAGGTCTCCACCACAGACTGAGAGACGACTGCCAAACAAGTCATTAGGAACATGAGACACACACACACACACACCACACACACACACACACACACATTAGAGCAGGCTGCAGGACTCATTTAGACTAATCACATACACTTGGCTTTAGTACACTTAAGATTCACTTTGAGAATATTATGAGGGAAATATGTGAGTACTGTGGAAGCGTTCAAAGGTCACGGCGCGTCATGGGAGATTCGTTTTCCTTTGCTGTCTCCTTGTGGTTGGATTTGGTACTTATGTGTATGGTTCTCACAGTGTACACTTCAGCCAGATGTGTACAGGGCTTTTAGAGAATAGGCAGATTTATGGACGTAGTAGCGCACACATTACATTAAAATAATAAACAGGAAAAAATAAACAAATACCCCCCAAAAATAAAATCAATAAAAAATAAAAATAAATAAATAATAATAATAATAATGATAATGATAATGATAATGATAATAATATACTGTAAAATTTGTATATATGTGTTATGAAGAATACTTGCGTTGCCACTGTTTTGGTCAAAAGTTTTCAAATTTGTGCCTATTAAGAGGAAACTGACACCCATTAAACTAAACTAAAATAAATCCAACAAGTTATAGGTCTGTACAAACAAATACAAACTGTTTTCAACTGATCTACCTCTAATCATGCCGTGGTGAAACGTGATGAAGTAAAAGTTGTAAAATACTATACAAATTTTAGGTATCTGTAAGTCAGTTTTACAGTGGATACTTTTTACTTTTACTTCACTACATTTCAGAGAAGGTGTCTGTATTATTTACTCCACTATATTTCTGAACCGGACTGAAAAGTAAAAGTATTTTTTGTGTATCAAAATCACTATATTGGACGTTTTAAGACCTCAAAATGTACGCAAAATACGTTTACTTTTTACTCTTTAAGTATATTTCTAAACAGGTGCTTAAGTAGATTTTACATGTGATACTTTTACTTGAGTATTTTTTTGCTCTGGTATCTGTACTTTTACTTAACAGAACTGAGTACTTCTTCCCCCGCTGCAATTATGTGATGAAAACTAAGTAACTAACAAACAAATAAATGACTTTTATGGTCCTATTTTACAAAAAGTTCCATTTTGGATTCAATATTCAGTCCAAATAAATCTGTTTGATCCCCAAAATGCTCTGTGCAACTACCGGTACTTTCGTTTGCTTTACCAACAAAAGTACAAGTATAAAGTGTGGTACTTGCCTCAGCACTAGTCTGTAATAACTATTCAAGTAGATATTATGTGGCCTTTAGAAAAAACATGAGACTTTGTTGGGCTGGGGACAGATACAGGACACTGCGGTGCTTCTTAGCGTCTCTTTCTAACTCATTTTTACATTCGCAGTGAGGACAGGTCTGACAGAGGGAGGCAGGATACAGATCTCAGGAACAGAAGTTTAGAGACTGAAGCTGTTCTGAAGCCAAAGTCTGCCCCCCCTCCTCTCCTAAAAGTGACCCCTCCCTCTGGATTAAAGAAAGGGATACATGTCAAAGAACAAAATGATACGGCTGCTTATACACAGAGACTGGGGAAACTGAATCAAACGTACTCGCTGCATTCTACACCTTGGAAAAAGTGCAAAATGGATGGTACTTATGGAAATAGTGGTAAGAGCTCATTAAAAAGGGCGATAGTAGCTCAGTGGAGTGTTTGTCCACAGAAGGTTGCCGGTTCCAATCCTGCGCTTGACATAAACATCATCAGTTAATCGATCAGATACATTGACCCACAGGTTGGCGGTGCGATTCCAGCTCCCACAGATGAATGCTGTCGTTGCGTCCTTGGGCAAGACACATAACCCACCACTAGCGTCTTTGTACACTGGTGTATGAATGTGTGTGTGAATGGATGAGTGGTTTCTTGATGTAAAGAGCTTTGAGTGACTTGAAAGTGGAAAAAACGCTGTATAAAACTGTGACCATTTACCATTAAAGTTGTAGTAGTAGTAATGGTAGTAGTAGTAACAACAACAGGAGTAGCAGTAACATTAATACTGGTAATGAAATACCTGTACAAGTAACTCAATACTAGTCATAGTAGATGGGTGACAGTAGCTCAGTTGGTTTGTCCACTGATCCGAAAGTTGCCGGTGCGATTCCAGCTTCCAAAATTAATGCTGTTGTTGTGTCCTTGAGCAAGACACTTAACTGACCTCGCCCCCAGTGTCTGTGTACACTGGTGTATGAATGGATGAGTGGTTTCTTGATGTAAAGAGCTTTGAGTGACTTGAAAGTGGAAAAATGCTGTATAAAAATGTAACCATTTAGCATAAAAGTTGTTGTAGTAGCAGTAGTTGTGGTAGTTGTCGTAGTAGTAGCAGTAGTAGTAACAGTAACATTAGAACTCCTTCAGTACTACCCTTACACTGTAATAGCCATAAGGTCATCATAGCAGTAGAAGTACTTTAAAAAAAACTATAGATTCAGTTGAACAAGCTGTACCAATAGTGCAGTAATCAAAAAACAGTATTCACTTGTGAGATTTTTTTTTTTTTTTTAACTGTCTTTCCTTTTTCCTCAGATCAGGTGCAGTTGTAATGCGGCTCCAGCTTCTGCCAAACTCCTGTTCTCACTGCTGCCGTTGCCAATAGAAACATTCAGAGGTGCGTTCACTGACCTCTCGAGCTTTGACCTGTGAATGTGGGCCAACAACAACAGCTCGCACGGCCCGGAGGAGACAGTGCACACATCATGAGTGAAGCAACAGCACTCTGTCTGCTGCACATGTGGACAAACTCACAGGGATTCAACCTGTCAGGGACAATCAGGGAATCCAAAAGTGAGGAATTTTCTGATGTGGAGACAGAGGGAGCCAATGTGTTCTACTGTGCAAAAGCTTAATGATGGAATTATGAGATGCTGTTATATTATCAGGGAAGATTATGAGGCAAATTGAGATTTACTGAACAAACATTTTTAGATTAGATATTCAGTGTCTAAGTTAATAATAATAATAATAATAATAATAATACATTTTATTTGAAAGCGCCTTTCAGGACACTCAAGGACACTGTACAAGACAAAGTTAAAAACACATATTTACAGATAAAACAGAGATACAAAACTGGAAGATGGTGAGAGTGACTGATTATGTGAGGTAGGATTGTGTGAACAGGTGGGTTTTGAGTCTGGATTTGAGAAGTGGAAGAGAGTCAATGTTGCGGTGGTCAGGAGGGAGAGAGATCCAGAGCTGGGGAGCAGAGCAGCTGAAGGCTCTTTAGAAGTTGATTCTAAACTGTCTGGAATTAAACATGGACTAGACCAGGACTAGACCAGGACTAGACCAGGACTAGACCAGGACTAGACCAGGACTAGACCAGGACTAGACCAGGACTAGACCAGGACTAGAC
The DNA here is from genome assembly GCF_009829125.3 of Periophthalmus magnuspinnatus. Lineage (NCBI taxonomy): Eukaryota > Metazoa > Chordata > Actinopteri > Gobiiformes > Gobiidae > Periophthalmus > Periophthalmus magnuspinnatus. The sequence continues at coordinate 12,086,412 of NC_047144.1, forward strand.
CAGGACTAGACCAGGATTAGAACAAATGAAGTCTGTATTTATTCTTCAATTGAAAGAGCATTTCCCTGTTTAAAAAATACCCAAACAACCACTATAAGAACTAAGCTTAAAGGTCCCATATTATGTAAGTACCTCCTCAAAAACAGACCTGGAGTTGTGTTTTGTTTCATTCACACATGTTTAAGTAACCCTTTATTATTAGTCTGTCTACATCTCCAAAATTCAAATGCTCTGTTCCACCTTGTGATGTCATGGAGTGGTAGTTTTCAAGTTAACACCTCCTTTTACCTTTAGTTCAGTAGAGATTGTCAATTTCAGTGTGGAAATTATCCAAATTATTCTAATGAAGGTGTATAAAAGTATAAAAGCACAGTAGAGCACTTCCTGTATCACCACATGACATCACAAGGTGGAACAGAGTGTTTGACAGAAGTTTGAGAGAAAAACTCAGCCTAAATTTGTAGAGTTTGTCAACAGTGTTCCGCAGTATGCCTTTAAACGTAACTATCTTTATGACGACAGATGACCCACTGAGCAATATTACTGGTCAGAGAGACAAGCCCGCACACAGTAAGAATGCATGTTATTTCAAGGTATTTTTGAGCCATGAAGTTATGCAGTTGGAGTACAAACACAGACACACAATGGTTTTACAGTATAATAGTAGCAGAAGACTAGTAGTAGTAGTAATAATAGAAGTAATAAACTAATTAAGTATAGTAATCAATGCAATGTAATAAGCCAGTTACAGTAGTAGTAGTAGTTGTAGTAGTAGTAATAAGCAAATGTTTGAAGTACCGTTCTAAATCAATAGTAGTAATTGTTGTCATGTAGTAATAGTAGTAGTAGTTGTTGTATAAGTAGTAGTGGTTGTTGTAGAAGTGTGGTTGCAGTAGTAGTAGTTGTAGTTGTGGTAGTAGTAGTATTAGTTGTAGTAGTAGCTGTACTAGTAATAATAACAGTTGATAGTTGTTATAGTTGTTGTTGCAGTTGTAGTAGTAGTAAAGAGCTAATGTTAGAAGTATAGTAATATATCAATAGTAATAATAGCTGTAATAAAGCCAATAGCAACAGTAGTAGTAGTAGTAGTAGTAGTAGTAGTAGTAGTAGTAGTAGTAGTAGTAGTAGTAGTAGTAGTAGTAGTAGTAGTAGTAGTAGTAGTAGTAGTAGTAGTAGTAGTAGTAGTAGTAGTAGTAGTAGTAGTAGTAGTAGTAGAAGCAGTTACACAAGTAGCAGTTAAAGTAGTAGTAGAAGCAGTTACACAAGTAGCAGTTAAAGTAGTAGTTGTAGTAGTATTTGTACTAGAAGTAGTAGTAGTAGCAGCAGCAGTATCCACAGTAGAGTCATACTTGTGTCCCTGGGATCAGCCTCATGTTCAAAGCCTCAGTGCTCATATAAAACAAAGCTTTGAGCAGAGTCTTTGTGCTGTGGAGGCCTCTATCATTATCATTCCACTTCACTGTTGGACTAACCACAGCTCCATGTGTGAAGCAGGTGTGAAAACTATAAAAATACACAGGAGGTTAGAACTACTGATAATGGCCCTGTAAAACGTACGAGCAGCAACTTTTTCCCATGTTTTGTAAAGAATTATAGAAACAAATCGTGTAGTAAACTTTCTTTGGATTTAAGGATACAGTAAATGCGCACAACGACTTCAACCTCTACTTTGAAACCTTTAGACACACTCATACTTTCACTCGTACCTTCGTTTCATAACAGGTGATGAATTTAAAACCCATCACTGAACACTCTACGAAAAAGTAGGTTGGCCATCGCTATCGGTCAGAAGAGAACAACACTGTATAAAATGTATTCATAAGGGAGTATTTGACAGACTGCCTGAATATCTCACTTGTTTGTTTGAACTTTGAAACGGGAACTTTGAATACAACGACGAGCGAACGATGGGTCAAATGCAGAGGACAAATTTACCTACAGGGATAATAAGACACTACGACTCAGGTAATAGTAACTGTAACACAAATTATTTCATTAAAACTGATGGAAAGAGTACCCAAAACTTCAGCTGATACTATGGGACCAACGTTATACCACCAACCAACATTATGACAGTCTAAAATACCTTGTGATTTTGCCCGAGCATTTGACCCTGCCCTCCCTCCCTCTCTCCACATCTGTCTCCACTCTGCTGCCGGTCGACCGAGACGTGACCACTCATTAAAATAATACACCTTCAACACCCACAGCGTACTACAGTCCAGCATTACGTCATTTATGTTTAGCCCACTGGACAACAAGGCAGAAAAGAGCCCATTGTGAAATACTTAATACTTAATCTGCAGAATCATGGCCTCCCTGAAGATCTGATTGATACACTATAATCATGAGTCTGAAATCTGGTGTTACTTTGTGGAGGTGTTCATGCCCAGAGGGTGCGGTGCTAGTTATGACCACTAGTGGGAGCTGTGTGACTGCAATTTGGGCACTGACTTTTCTACTTCAATTTTCTAATAGTACATGGCTTCAGATGTTGGATGTTTGGGTTTAATGTGGAAAGTAAAATAATACTTTTAACAGGCTGATTTATTAGAGCATTAAAGGGCGTTTAAAGACTATAGACTATTTTATATTATATTATCTGAGCTGACTTTAAAGATGATATAATTTAATTTAGTGAGTACTAAAAGAACTATGTTAGGACTATTTTTTTTCTTTAGAAATATGGACAATAGTAGTAGTTGTAGTAGTAGCAGTAGCAGTAGTTGTAGTTTATTAATAGTGGTAGACATAAACATAGACAGCGGTGGAAGAAGTACTCAATTGTGTTACTTAAGTAAAAGTACAGACACCGGAATGAAAAAAAGTAAAAGTATTAAAGTACTCATTTAAAAATGTACTTATAGAGTAAAAAGTAAAGTATTTCATGCAGATTTGGAGACCTTACAAGGGTTCAAATGTAGTGATTTTGTGCTGAATTTTGTTCAACATAAACAATTGAATCAACTTTTCTTTTTTTCCCCTGTTTTTATTTGTATTTTAGTTTACTCAAACAGTGAATGTGTTAAAAATAAGCCCTTTCAGAAGCTTTTATACAAAAATAAAAATACTTTTACTTTTCAGTCCTGTTCAAAAATGTAGTGGAGCAGAAAGTACAGATACCTGCTCTCAAATGTAATTAAGTAAAAGTAAAAAGTATCCACTTTAAACTGACTTAAGTACAGATAAATAAAATGTATACTTAAGTACATTGCTTTACTACTTTTACTTGGCTACATTCCACCACAGGACAAAGAACTGGAGGTCTAATTAGTGGTAGCAGTAAGTATAGAGTACTTTTGATGTATTCTGTTCACCACACTTCATACACTGTATTTTCATTTCTCGTGTACAAGTGTTATTAAATGGAGTACTATCATCATGTTAATAACTCTTTATACTGTATGTGTTAGTACTTTGCTCACATTGCCTCTGCAGTACGTGAGCTGCGTTCTTGGTCCTGTGTGAGTGATGTGCAGACAGGCCTTGCCACAGCAGCTGTTTGAGTTGAACCAAACCTGACATGGTCCAGCCCGGTCTGGTCCTTGCAGTACTGACACTGTCCACACGGAGCTGTGTGGCTCCAGTGCAGTCTCACATCACACCTCCTCTGCTCTGCACGTGCACACACACCAGCCACGAGTAACAATCTGCACTTTGTCTTTCCCTTTAGTGAGACAACAAAAAAAAAACATTTAGGACAATTTACATAATGAATTCTTTGTGAAGCACTTTGTAATATTGGTTTGAAAAAGTGTGATAGAAATAAACTTTAGAGTCATTATTTAAAGATGCACTATGACTTTAGTCCAGTGAGGTTCAATCATTTATTTTATTTTTTTTCAGCAGACATCATTAGAACAGAAGACAACAAACATCGTCACTGGATTAAAGAGGCAATGAAAATACTGAAACATACCGATGGGTCTATAAACCGGGACGAGGGGGCCTTTTTACTCTCACACACCTGGGAAACTCTCCTGAAGTTGGACTACAGATGGCGCTGTCGTCCTGCCTCCACTGGACACATTACAGCAACATAACGTGACCACTCTGAGGAAGGTATGAAAACAAAGAAAAATCTATTCAAATAAACTATATCACTTTTCTAATGTATCCATCACGCATGTACTCGATTCCAATTTGGCCTGGTGGTGTCAGCTGCTTGTTTCCATGAACTCCAAGAACATATCCATGGAGACAAGCAGGTGATGGACTCTCCACCAGGAAAGTTACACAGTGTACCTTTAAGTTGTGGCACCAGTGGCATTAATGGTTGTAGGCTATTCATGGGTTTAAGCTTCTTGTTTAAAGGTTGTATTTTCAGGACTTTTTCACATTCAAATGATAAAATATTTAATTTGCTATTGCCTGACAAATCCAGAATGATATCTCTCTATATTTTTACACAGATCGATATCAGTCTGGTGCCCACGTCCTCCATTGCGTCTCAAGCCTGGTCAAATGTGTTCATTCAGTCAGATATACTTTTTCGGTGACACGTGCGAAACAAAGGAGCTCACCTATGATTCACAAATAAAATCACATTTATCTCACCTCAGATTAACAAAGTGTAGTGCTTTGTGCGTGGATTCTGATCCGCAATGTTTTTCCGCCTCCTCTGATATTTTTTTCATTAATTTTTTCCGATATGGACGGACCATGTGTGTCCCTGATTGGCTAATCCACCTGTCAATCAAAGTACTGAAAAAGTGTTTGTTCTGGATCTCAGGCAAAATTTACTATGGCAACTGTTCTAGGTTTTTATCACAGTGAAACTAAGATATAGGCAGTTAAATGGGATTTTCGCTGCTTATGGACTCTTCTTTGCCATATAAAACTATATTAAATCACTTGTGCCATTGAAATTAGGCTGTATAACCACTGTACAAACTGCATGCTCTGTTATCCCAAACCCATTTAATTGCTCTGACTGGTTACATTAATATTATTCTTTCTTAAAATGGCCCCTTTGTGGTTGTTTATTTTCTTTCTCCCCCTCCTCCTCTCTGACCTCCTGTCTGTGGTTTCCACTATTAGCAACTCAATTAAGAGTGATTAGTTACCAGTCAGATGCTCTGATGTATTCTGTTTGTCTCTGAGAGGGAGCTGTTGTGTTTGTGTGGCCTAATCTTTAAGAAAAATATCAGGAGAAAAATATGGGAGTCATGGGAAACTGAAAGACCCCAAAACCACAATTATATAGCTGAATGTGGCGTATTTCTTAGTAAGCACATACTAATGAGAAGAAATACATTGGTTTACAGAAGGCATCGCATTGTTTGAAATAATATGGAAATCGCAGCTCTAAATCCTCATAAAAATGATTTGTCAAAGTTAAAATTGTTTGTTTGGTTTTGAGATGTTTGTTCGGATCAGAGTTCTTGGCGGGTTTTGTATGGGACATCCTTGGATAACCCGGAGCACATGGAGAGAGAAAGATGGAGATAAGACTGGAATTCCACATCAGCTGCCAATCTGCTCCATCCGAACCCCTGCTGGTGTCAAGTTTAACATATCACAGGAAAGGTTTAGGAAATTAGATTTACATAGTTGACTAATTTGGCCGATAAACATTAGATGGCGCTATTCTGCCCAGTGCAAATAAACTTACAAACATACACAGATGAGAATTTATATCCTTTTTCCAGGCCCTGTACCCATTTTTCCCATGTATTTGAGCACAATTTGCCTTGCCCCAGGACAGATATATTGTAATCTGCTGTATATTGTCTGCACTGTCTAATTATATCAGGAAGTGTGGCGTTAGCATGCTAGACTGCACAGCTTTGCTCTGGTCTCTGAAAGTTGTGAAAATCTCTTAAAACTCATTTAGGTGAATAATTAGGTTGCTGGAAAAGCATTAAAATAATTAAGAAAGACAGATACACATGGAAAGATTATGACTGCTAGAAAAGTATAAACAAAGTACAGCAGCTCTTTGTTACACTATACTCACCAGTACAAAATAACACAACCAAGGCAATGGTCCTAACTCGTACTGGCAAAGCAAGACAACGTTTATTTGGATAGCACAATTCGTACACAAAGTAATTCGAAGTGCTTTACAGAATAAGAAATCATTAAAATCACAATACAAACCAAGCAAAACATAAATAATCATCATAAAATTAGCATTAAAGGAGAAGAGTGCAGAATAAAAACCTTTCAGTCGTATGCACAGCTAAACAGAACCATTTTGAGCCTGGATTTAAACATTGTCAAAGTAGAGGCCTGTCTCACATCTTCATGAAAACTGTTCCTGCAGAAAACTGAAACACTGATTCTCCATATTTAGTCATGATTCTGGGCACTGACAGAAGACCAGGACTAAACCAGGATTAAACCAGAATAAAACCAGGACTAAACCAGGACTAAACCAGAATAAAACCAGGACTAAATCAGGACTCACAGGAGGCTGGTCCCTGAAGTCCTCAGAGTGTGAGATGGTTCATGTGGCACTAACATGTCAGAGATGTACTTTGGTGCTGGTCCATGGAGAGACTTGTTCACACAGAGCTGCTTTAAACTTTATTCTCTGAGCCACAGGAGCCAGAGACCTGAACACAGGACTCATGCGCTCGTACTTCCTGGCTCAAGTCAAGACCCGAGCAGCAGAGTTCTGGATGTACTGCAGCTGTTTACAGTGAGCAGGACGTTACAGTAGTCTAACCTACTGGAGACAAATCCATGGATAAGTCTCTCCAAGTCTGGTTTTAGACAGATACCTTTGATTTGTGCAATGTTTTTCAATTGTGAAAAGCTGCAGATGTTATTGATTTGATGCGTCTGTTAAAGTTGGTAAAATGTAGTGTCCAGACCTATTCATCTAATTCGGGAATTTCTGCTACAGGTGCCGCCATAATCTGTGATCCTTTTCCTGGTTGTATGATTTTGCATGAGACTGCCAATCTTAACAGCAAATAAGTTAAACAACGCGGTTTTCAAGCCGCTCAGAGAATACTGATTCACATGAACACTGAACATTTTACACACCTACCCTATAAAATATTAATCTTCTTCTACTTTACTAACTGAATTCCCACTTAACCAGAAATGTAATCACAACAGGCAGAAGTCAGAGGTAAAAGTGGGTGAAGTGGAACTGCTGTGTAGTTCAGAAATAAATGCCAGATTTGTTTATCTTTACGGTCCTGTATTACATAAAATGGACTCTTGTGAGCTTTAAGTCGTGTTCTAATGCTGTTACCTCATCAAAACATACCTGGAGTTGTGTTTTGTTTCATTCACACATGTTTCGGTAATCCTTTATTATTCGCTTTCAAATCTGCAAAGCTGAAAATGCTCTGTTCCACCTTGTGATGTCATGTAGCTTTTACATTTCATACAGTAGGTTGGCAATTCCAGGGCTAAAATCAATGAAATGAGTCCAGTGAAGGTGTGTGGCGTTTAAAAACTGTACCACCACATTATAACATAAATCAGAAAATCAGAAAATAGCATAAAATGGGCCCTTTAAACAAAATGATAAATGAACCGCGGTATTACAAACTACGGTAGTCTATAATGCCACCACATATTTGCAAACCATTTTGGCAGGATGATCTTTTCCCTGTCTTCTTCACAGACCTATAAAAATATAAGCAATATTGAATCCCTACCAAAAAGATATTGGCTGACAAACTAAGGCCACATGGATTTGTAGATTCCCATCACAAACAGCTCTGCTCTCTTCAAACATCCTGACCCCATGTCCGATACAGAAATGTCCAGTTGACAAGCTTCACGATTTTGCGAGTCATCAAATCTTTTATCACGTTTTATTTTATTATTTTTTTTGTGTGTCGTCTCTCGGAACGTTAGTAACAGGTGTTTGCTTGTCTGTTTTGTGAATCTACAGCAGCTGGGTCGCATCATAGGAACACTCGGTTTATAGTACTTGGTCAGTCAACATTACTTCGAACCATATGGCACTTTTAGACATACATACACTGATACCTTATAGAGACAAGCTGTTCTGATTTTCCCAATATCTATTTACACAAACTTGAGAATTAAGACTTTTTGCTTCGTGGGAATCTGGAACATTTTCCCCCTTCTTCTTATCGTAATCCCATCAAAATCCGCATTGATTTATGATGTTTTGAATTGCGCTTTGCTTGTCGGACGATGTCATTGCTTAGAGCCGAAGCTGTTTCAGAGATCTTCGGCGTTTGGTTTTCCTGAGTGGCCTGCCAAATGCATGGAAGGAACTTATACATAAAAACTTGATCTGAGCAAAAGAATATGACTCGAGACATAGATTCCGACGCAGTGATTAGTCAGGAGGTAATGGCGTACATCTGAAAATAAAAAGCAGTTTGTTTGCGCGCTTTACAGAATCTGTCTCAATTTACAAAGGCCCTGGAGACATTGTTTTATCTTTGATTAAGGATTTGGCAAAAATCCGCAGTGACAGGGACAAACAGATGAAAGCATAGCACAGGAACAGATAGAGAGGAGCACACGCTTTATGGGCTGGAAATAAAGCCAAGGCAAGAGGCCAACACTAACTTTGGCTATTAGAGAAAGAAGCTATTCGAAAGTTTAGAAAAATGGTAGCATGGCGTCTACAATAGCATTGTATTGATTTTCTCTCTGATGCATTGCTCACTAATTGTCGCATTGAGCTTTCACTTGAAGCGGTCGTCCATTACGTAATGAAACTATTTAACATAATGTGGCAACACAAATGTGAGAACATTTACCATGGCGCTCCTTCAAAACTAACAGTGTTGCTCAATAACCAAGATTAAACACACTATTGTGAGAGCAAAAGCTTTCTTAAAATAATATTTCAGCAATTTTTTAGGAATTTATAAAGTCAAAGGTTTGAGATTTTATAGAAATAGATGTTATTGAAGCAGCAAAGATCACACTGTGCAAACAGTTTCAAGTATATATTTCTTGTGTATTCAAAGTCCATTTATTTTTTCACTGCACTGTTGAACATGATGTCTACATGATGTTATTGTTTAGACCAGAATGTCCCCCAGAATGGCATTAAACTAATGTATCTCTGATGGCTGAGTGGCTAAGTTTGACTCCCAGGCTGCATGTTTGGAATTTGGATGTTTCTCCCTGTGTCTCCAGTTTCCATTACCAACCCAAAACATGCACAATAGGTAAAATCCTCTAGCTAAGGTAGTCCTGGCTCAAGACCTGAAGATGGGTCCCCAACCTGCTCCTGACAGGTCTCTCCAGCGGCATTGAAGGATGAGTCAAATGCAGAGGACAAATTTCCCTACGAGCACAATAAAGGGTACCTTACCTTACCATGGAGACTAGCAGGTGATGCTACCGGGCCAAGTTACAGCAATAAATGGATGAATAGAAAGATAAATAGGTAGATAGCTAGCAGGCATGGAAATTGAATGCCTCAATAGGTCCCAAAAGAGTATGCAGTAACTTCATATTCCTCAGTGGTTATTAACTGATAATGCATTTCCCTTTAAACACGAAATTGTTCAAGAATTCACTGCATTTTGTTTAGCTGAGGGCTTTAAACCATGCAGTGCCTTGAAAGCCTCCATTGGTTGATTTTCCAGGATGCAAATATTTATGCGCCTGTCAACAGTTCTGACAGGGGCTCTTGAAGATGGACTCTCCGTACAGTACCATGGCCAAGAAAGTTACTACCTGACATAACCCAAGGGTCACAAATGTCCCTGGAATTTGAATTTATCTTCCATAAATTCAACAAAGACCTGCAGGGAAATTGATATTGAAGATGTTGTGAACAATAGTGTTGCATAAGAGGTAGGTCAAGAGTTTCATTTAAGTAGAGACTCTAATTCTGGCAGCCATTGTCTAATCTTGGTGCTGATATGTGTTGCGTGTGTTGTGCGTGTGGAGTGGCATGTACGGAAGCCCACAGGGGACATCTTCATTCAGCTAAATCGTGCCAAGCTTATCTCCGCCGTGTTATCTCCTCTGATGGAAATTGCTGACTTCCAATAGTGCTTGTTTTCCAGATATAGAAAGGCCGTGAGTTCATGAGGACTTCCCTTCGCAACAGGAGTTATGCAAACCTAAATCTACCACTATCACATAAGAAAAGGCCTATGGATCTCATGAAATCAGAGAATGTACAGTTACCTTGGTCAATACTACTTAGCATTCATTCAAAAGTATTCTGACAATATAGTGCAATAAATGTATTTACAAGTAGTGACCCAGCAGTTTAACAGGTTCTAGGTTGATAATATATGTTTTGCAGGGACATAAATGTTTTGTTGTTTTGCCCCGACCTCTATGAACTCTATTTATTATATTTTATTGCACAAAAATGACATGTTCTACTTTGACAACATGGATTTTATTTGGATATATTCATCCAGACATAAAACATATTTCATTTTCAGTATTGGTTGACACTCCCTCCTAGCTTGGCTTTAGCACTTTTAGCATTGGCTCTTGCAGCAAACGGCAACCTTGAGAACCACAGTGTTGACAATATTTGTGGTTGGTTTTACCTAAAAGCAAGAAGCTTCTACATTCAGTTCCCGGGGCCAGGTCAGACCTTTTGATGTGGGGCTCTTGGAAACTTGGAGGCCCAAGCAGAACTGGGCTTTGGCGTCCCCCGACAATTCCCCCCTGTCTGCCTCCCTCCCTTCCACTGCTGTGCGCCCTTTAGCCCATCCTCACAATGCAAAATTTGTTTCTAAATCGTTATTTCTCACTCTTTTTTGTTGCTATAGAGATGTACCTGTATTTTTTTTTTACCAAATACTATTATAAATAAGCTCCTCAAGTGTCCAGAAATACAAAAATTTGACACAGGGTATAAATTCGGTGCCCCCTCGAGCAGATGGTTACCTTAACAACTGAATTTCCACACCTCTGTTCAGAGCCGGCCCTGTGGGGTTTGCTTACTTTGCATGTTCTCTTTGTGTTCATATGTTCATACCTTAAAATGTGCGCATATCCCTTCAAACAAAAACACATTTTGTTCAAATACTCAAAAGCGATTCCAGGCTTATGACATTAGATATGCAGATTTGTGCTAAACCTCGCTCATCCCTTTCTGAGAACTTGTTTTCAAAATATTCCTCCAAAGAAATACATAATCACTGTTTTTGTGAGCTTTGGAGTTTGATTTACACAAATGCACCTTCTGTGAAACATCAGCCAATTTGTCACTTTGTATTTTTCCATGTCTCCTTCTGAATAAAGCATCCACTACCACAGCACTGCTTTCCCTGGCACTCCCTCTCAGCCAAAACACATGCTCTGCCGCGGTTTACCAAAAACCCACCACTTGAAAGAAGCCTAAATCATCTTGAACTAATTCTCTGGTTTAGAAAGTGTGAAGGGGGGATAACCTGTAGGCCTCAGATACGTAAGTTCTCCACGGTGGTAAGCCTCAGACAGCGCGCCGGTCCACCCTCAAATCGACCGGTATCTTCAACAACTCGGGAATGTCAGAACCAGGACCATCAAAAACAAATAAATTCACTTGGAAGAATTTGACACTGGCCGCGCTCTGCTTTTTGAAGTATTTACAGATTGTCTTGTCCAAATAACAAAAACGGACCACCCAGTATTTTGTAGCCTGCACATTTCTCCGCAGTTTTAGCAAGTCGAGGTCTGTGTAATTTTCTGGAGAAGTTTAAAAGTGATGGCAAGTATCTGGAGATTGGCCACACAGGGATGGAACAATTGACTTCATGTGATTAGCTAGCGGCATGGCTATTTTCATCTGTCACCGTGTTTGTTTATATGAAAGAGAAAATAAAAAAAATGTGCAGACATAGACAGATAGGGGAAGGAATTGCCGTGTTTTGAAATACTGGCATTTGAAAGTGCAAATATGTGTGGGCCAGTACCATGGTTTCGGAGTTACACCCAGAACAAACAAACGATACACACTTTGGGCAGTGCGTGTGTCCGAGGTAAGATTGGGCTGGGTTTTTGTTTACACACGCGCAGACGCTCAACAAGTCAAATAGACACTGACATGTTCATCTCTGGGGTGGATTTTGTGAATACATTAGCTTGAAAGCGAGTTTGGTGGTGGCGATTTGCTTCGTTGGAATTCTGAGTGCACACTGGAGACGTGCATAGTAAACACTTGCCAGCAAAGCACGACATGGGCCAAAGAGCCAAGAAAGAAGGTGCCCTGGACTTTGAATTTAGTCCATATAGAGCTGCTCCAAAAAAGATTGAAAGATTGATAGATTGCTAAACTTTGGTCGATCTCGGTGATGACGCAAGCGTTTTTTAATCAACGAGTCTACATTCAACAAGGCGCGGTACTGAATCTCTGGTTTAAATGCAAACTCAGGGTCAGGGTCACTGTCTCTTTATGTCTCCTCAAGTTTTGACTTAAATCTGGACAATCTGACTCAATTTAAAACAAAATATTCTATCTGCTGAATGGGATAAAGCCCTCAAAATAAGATCCTTAAATCATCTTACGTCATCTCAGAGCTGACAAAAGACAAAACAGACAAGCATTAGAAGCAAATTGTGATTGGTAGATAGCAAATTAAATGTCATATATTACACAAAATTGACTCATAATGCTCTGTTCGACCTTGTGATGTCATTACTTTGAGATTTGAAAAATTAAACAATTTATAAGACACATGTAACAAAGTCAAGGCCCGTCTCATCATTTTATGTGGCCCATGACAAAGTAAATTAAAAGGTATGACTGTCTTAAAATATGAGTTCATCAGGAGATACACAGTTACACAGCCATTTTTTCCATATGCAATATTTGTAACTTGAATAAGTAATAAATATAGAAATGGTTAATTAAAAAGTAGTTGCATTTATTTTACATTAGATTTGGTGACATTTAGTTACATTTATCTTACAGTTACATCTGACCCTTTGAGAGCAATCATTTTGTTGATGTGACCCTCGGTGAAAATGACTTTGACACCTCTAGTCTAAGGCAAAAAGCTCAGTAATGTTGTCTATTTACTGCACAACACAAAATTACATGTACTTACACTTATACTTATATACTTGTCTTTTGTATCATTTGGCTTTAATATAGAGCTGTATCTATTGGTCCTTTTGAATTTTTAGCTTGTCCTTGTCTTTCACACTCACATTCCTACACCTTTTACAATCTGGACTGCAGCCAATTCTACCTTCACACCCTCCTTGACTAAGTAATTCAGGTCTTATATAATAACCAAAAAACCTGCGTATGTTTTTGCAGGAAGCGATAGAGGAAGTACTGGTGTGAAAGGCCCGCAGACACAAACATAATTAAACAAAAGGTGAGGTCTCTGAGTTTGTTGTCAGATATTTGTCATGTTGAGAGCTTCTGTCATCACCTCCATGGGCACCAGCAGAGGGGGGTCCATAGGGGGCTGGGTGTTCTCATGCCCCCACAGAGAGGAGGGAAAGCTGGGGTCGTCTCAGGTCAGGGACAGGCAGAGCTGGAGAATGTGTGGATAGGGGTCCAGACACAGAAAACATGACAGGGTTCACTTTAGCCTGCTAACAACATGTCTTCTTTACAACAGGAGCTAAAATTAGGTTGTCCTGAAGTTCAGTGTTCACTGGTTAAAGGTGCACTATGTAGCTTTTCAAGTGGTGGGCCCGGCACCTGCTTGTCTCCATGGAGATGTTACTGCCTTGGCCTTTTCCTGGACTATTCTGTATGGCATAAGTTCTCTATGTCACATTTATTTAATTACAGATGTTTTACTACTTAAAACAGGGATTCTTTTTGTGAGCAAGCTCGCCTCTCCAGTGATCTGGCTCACTACTTCACTTCACATCTCGCACTTTGAGGACTTCAGGGACTGGCCTACTGCTGAGTCAGGACATGGGGAATCGGCGTTTCAGTTTTATGCAGCTAAAACCTTGAACAGTCTTCCTGAAGATCTGGCCTCTACTTTGACAATGTTTAAATCCAGGCTCAGAACAGTTCTGTTCAGCTGTGAAAGCTTTTTATTCTGCATTCTTCTCTTTTAATGTTAATTTTATGATGGTTATTTGTGATTATTCATGTTTTGTTTAGTTTGTATTGTGACTTTAATGTCTTTCTTATTCTGTAAAGCACTTTGAATTACTTTGTGTATGAATTGTGATATACAGTACACCTAAACTTTCCTTGCCTTAATGCTGTACTGTGGAAAAGTCTAGACAAAATAGTAACATTTCAATGGACACAAGCAGGCGGTTTTGGGCCCTGGGAACAAATCATCTTGGTGGGCCCTCACTACATGTCGTTTAATGAAAAATGCCAATTACAGAGTTTGTAAAGGGCCCCTCTCTGCACTGAGCCCCCCCCCTCCAGTCCGACGCCCCTGGACACAAGCTGGTGGTGAACGCTCCACTAGAAAAGTTACATAGTGATTGGGCAACTTTCTGTTCTCCTGATACAGCAGTTTTCACCTCCACCAAAACACAAGGGTCACTGCTGGTTCAAGTCTATCCCTCCATTTTTTTAAAACACATTTTCAAACAACTTTAATGTATATGGGCAAATAAAGCACTTTACCAAGTACAAGTGCTTGACAAGGCATTACAGTCTGACAGATATCTCCATTATGGCAGCTGGTAGTGGGTCGGTTATATATCCAGGCGTTTCAGAATGAGAAATTAGGACCATTGCCATAGCGATTAACAATAATTTAAAACAAAATATTCGTTTGAGTTTTTTGAATGACGAAAGCCTTCAAAATGTTGCGTATAACAAGAAGCTGAACCCCTGAATACTTAAAGGAAAGAATTAGAAGCAAACTGTGATTGAACGTAGCTGAAGTTGTGTTTTGTTTCATTCACACATGTTTGAGTAACCCTTTATTATTCGTCTGTCTACATCTCCAAAGCTCAAAATGCTCCGTTCCACCTTGTGATGTCATGAAGCAGTAGTTTTCAAGTCAAAAGCTACTTTTCACCTTTAGTTCAGTACAGATTGGCAATTCCAGCACTGAAATCATCCAAATGATTCTAGTGAAGGTGCGTAGAGTTTAAAAACACAGTTGTGCACTTCCTGTATCACCACATGACATCACAAGGTGGAAGAGAGTGTATCAGAAAATGGTGTAATATGGACCCTTTAAAACATATAGCATCTCCAAAGCGCCATCTTACCTGTAGTGATAGACCAGGGTATTGGAACAGGGGGGTAAAGTGTACTTATTTACACTAGTGCAGGGAGGCGCCTTCAAAATCTGTTCCATGCTTTTTTAAAAATAGATATATTTGGATTAGTCAAGATGGTTTGTTCGACTAAAACGGTTAAGCTACACCCCTGAATAGCACTGTAGAGTTAATATTTATTTTAATGCTTGATGGACAACATACTAAAGTAGCCCCTACATGTTATAACAGTGCTGTGTGGGAGTGGTTCTTTTAACACTCAGACCTGGACTCTAGCTGCGTTGAGCTGTGTTTTGATTCTCGTTGAGGCTGTGAGTCTTGTTTGGGTTTGGATCCACGGAGCTGACTTCTGCGTGATGGGAACTACATTGCCGAGACACATATTGGCTCTTCTTCCCTGCAGCTTTGGGCTTAACGCAGCCTGCACGCGAACAATAACATTATCGTAGACAGCACTTTGTATTTAAACTTGTACAGACTGCGTTTAAATCTGGCTCTGGTTTGAACTCAAGTGAGCTAATAACGCCTGGGGGAAATACTATTATGATTATTAACCACTTTGACAGATGTTTTGAATAAAATAAAATCATAGAAATATTTATTGAGATATTTTTATTAGCCAGAAAAAGGCTAGACACTTTGGCAGAATATTACTCATGAAAATTTGACAACTGCTTTTTAATTTGGATAAATGAGTTGCTTTTGCAGTGAGATGTAGTAACACTTTTCTTCTCTTTAAATATGAAGCTTTCTGAATTATAGAGTTTTTGGGTTTTTTTTTTATGTAGTTAAAAGCAGGTCACCTCTCTGAAATGGCTGTGTGATTGCAAATGAGAAAAGTGCACAGAATGACCATTAAGGGATGTCCCGCGGGTGCCAGGACCATAACTGAGGGTTTAAATGAGGTACAGGTACAGGTGAGGGCAGACGTTACCATGGCAACTGCCCTATCCTCCTCCATGTTCTGAGACTTTTCCAATCAAATGCCATTGGGTTCACTTTAGTACATTTATTTTCACCAGAATTTAGTTTAAAAAGTTATTATTGGCGTTCATTTAAGAAGGTAAAAGGTTTTTATCACTACACACTTATTACCTGTGCTTGAGTGATATCATTTTTTTTCTGTATTTGACGCAGAGCGCACATGAAAAGAAGTCTGAGTGCTCTCAATGGGCTGTCCCTGTGTACATAAAGATAAATGAAATTAACTCTAACAATAAAGGATGCCCTTACTTGAGTTTTGGTTCTTTCTATTAGCTCAATATGGGGCAAAAACATACAGCCCGTTTCCCCCATCAACCCAAAACATCCACATTAGCTAAAATCGTCCAGCTAAGACAGTCCAGACAAAGCCCAGCTCAAGATGGGTCAAATGCTGATTGTGTTGTGAGGGCGCTCTGAGGGGCAGTGGTGGAATGTTACAAAGTAAAAGTAGTAATGTACTATACTTAAGTTATACATTTACTTCATTATATTTGAGAGCAGGTATCTGTACTTTCTCCTCCACTACATTTTTGATTAAGTAAAGCTATTTTTCATTATTGTTTAAGACCTGTTGAAAAGTCTGAGGGTTTATTTTAACACGTTCAAAATTTGAGCAAAAAAACCCCCAAAACAACAACAAATAAAAACAGCTGGAAATCACTGCATTTGAAGACCTCAAAATATGTGGGAAATACTTGTACTTTTTACTCTTTAAGTACATTTTTAAACAGGTACTTTAATACTTTGTCTTAGATAGAGGTTTTTTTTTCATCTGATACTTTTATTTATACTTGAGTATTTTTTTTTTTTGCCCTGGTATCTGTACTTTTACTTAAGTAATGAAATCGCATATGTCTTCCACCGCTGCTGAAGGGGGAGTGACTTAGCACAGAGAGCAAACAAGGGGGAACTCAGAGCATCAAAAACGAAAGTGAAACTTATAAAACTTGAATATAGCATTTTCAAAACAATAAAAGCTAACATGGTGATCTAAATATGTTATGTGTTAGCAGTTAGCATAGCCCATAGAAGTAATATACCTCCTCATTATCTGTATTAAAAGCAATCACATTTGATATCTATTTGGAATATTATTTCCCATATTTCTCAAAAATCCCTTCCTGGTCCTGATCAGTGGTGGGAGAAATACTCAATTTTGTTACTTAAATAAAAGTTAAAGTACAGATACCAGCACAAAGAAATACTCAAGTAGAAGTAAAAATATCACATGAACAAAAAATCTACTTAAGTAAAAGTATTAAAGAACCTGTTTAAAATGTACTTAAAGAGTAAAAAGTAAAAGTATTTTGTGCACATTTTGAGATCTTATAAGGCTTTAAATGTAGTGATTTTGATAAAGATTTGTGCTGAATTTTGATCAACAGAAACAACTGATTTTTTAAATATTTTTGTTGTTCAAATCTGTTAAAAATAAACCCCTCAGACTTTTCAGCAGGTGTCAAACAATAATGAAAAATAGTTTTACTTTTTCTATCTCTGATTTGATACCTGCTCTCAAATGTAGTGAAGTAAAAGTAAAACGTATCTTCAAAATCTGCTTGGGTACAGTACTTCACTACTTTTACTTGGTTACGTTCCACCTCTGGTCCAGACGGGTCACTCGGCCGCGGCGATAGGCATCTCCTGTAGACTCTTAGGGGGGAATAGTTTACCCTTCGGCCGCAGACATAAACATGGAGCCCGCTCTTTTAGACCCACCGGCCCCATTAGTTTACACAGGGTTCAGTGCCTGTGTATCCAGTCAACGCCAGAAGAACCGGGGCTAAAAGTACACCGCAATTATCATCGTCAACAAGTACCGTAACGCAAGAGGAAATGGCCGAGGAAGCAGAGGTGGAGTTCAGCTGTCAAGAAGTCGGCCATTGGGATAAGGTTGCACCAAGAAAAAGCTTTCAAATCGCCGGGGGGCTTTGCTATACTAGCTTTGTTGTGCGCTAATTTTTCTGACACTCGATTCAAGACCGATACGGCGTCTTCCTCTCGAGTTCAAACAGCAGTGTAGTTCAGTCCGATGTAATAGCTATCGTTTTGATTTTGAAAGAGTATGACAAAATGTAAGCTTTTGTAAGGTTTGATTTACTCGTGCCGTTTGAGGAGACAGGATGATTCTGGTTTCCATAAATTCGTAAGATTCACGTCATTCCTCATCTTCTTGATAGAAACATTGCAAAGTGGGCTGATAGTGGGAGGGAGTCCATGGCTTTAAATCTTTGCTTTAAACATAAAAAGTTTCACAATAAGAAATCCTCTTCAGGTGCTCTTGATCCAGGTCTAAATGTGAGATTAGGGGAACCTCCATGTAGTTTGACTGTTCTCCAACCCCAATTATAAAAATGTTTGGACTGAATGTGCAAAATGGAAATGGAAACAAGATGGTTTATAGGACTGGATGTGTTTTATCATTACAACTATTGAAACTTGTTTTAGATTCTAAGGAAAAGCCTCAATGCTTGAAAAATGCTGCTGCTGTTGTTGTGTCATTGGGCAAGACGCTTAATGTGCCTCGCCCCGGTGTCTGCGTACACTGGGGTGTGAATGGGTGAGTGGTTCATTGATGTAAAGTGCTTTGAGTGTCTTGAAGGTGAAAATAAATAAATAAAAAAATTACTAGGCCTTTATAAAATAATAGTTTTTTTTTTTTTTTTTTCCATTTTATTTCCATGGCGTCTTATAACAGTTTTGATTTTTATCCAGAACTTTCTCAAACTATGTATTAACGAAGGGTCCAATTTTGTTTATGTGATTTTTTTTTATTTTTTTTTATTGATACTTAAAATTCAAATAGTACTTAGTGTCAGTATTGTTTTTGTATAGATTTTTTTTTTTTTTATTACAATCCTAGCCTATATTAAAACAAACACATGACGTCATATAAATGTGACGCATAGAAGGAGTGTATAAAACAAAAAGTAGAATATATTTGTGAAACTATTGCAGTGGTGGAAGAAGTACTCCATTTTGTTACTTAAGTACAGAAAAGTACAGATACAGAAACAAGTATCACGTGGAAAAATCTACCCGAGTAAACGTATTAAAATAGTAATTTAAAAACATACTTAAAAGGTAAAAAGTAAAAGTATTTCACGCAGCTTCAAATGTAGTGATTTTGATAAAAATTTGTCCTGACTTTTGTTTAACAGAAACAACTGAATCCATTGTTTTTCCTCGCTGTTCTTATTTGTAGATTTTTGTTTGCTCAAATTATGAACGTTTTAAAAATAATCCCCACAGCCTTTTCAGCAGGTCTCAGACAGTAATAAAAATACTTTTACTTTTCAGTCCACTTCAAAAATGTAGTGGAGTAGAAAGTACAGATACCTGCTCTCAAATGTGGTGAAGTAAAACGCACTTTAAAATGTACTTATGCAAAGTACACCACTTTATCTCTATTTCAGCAAGTTGTCTGAGTATAAGGCAACAAGTACAAGTATTACTAGTATTCTGTGTTTAAATGTACAGTAGGATGGTGGCATTAAAAGTAGTCAGTACTGTATATAAGCCTTGTATTTGTAGTGATTACGAGGACAGGACACACACACACACACACACACACACACACACACACACTCGGCCTCGGGCTGCTTTGGCGTCTGCTGCACTTCAGCCCTGAACAGTCAGACTCTATTTAAGGAAGGACAGGATCCACCGCACTCACACAGTCAGGGAAAAGAACAGAAAGAAGAGGGAAGGGAGGGAGAGAGGGGAAAAGAGAGAGGGGAAAAGAGAGAGGAGGGGTAGAGAGGGAGTGAGAGCAAGAGAAAGAGAGAGAGGGGTAGAGAGGGAGCGAGAATGAGAAAAAGAGAGAGGGAGTGAGAGCGAGAGAAAGAGAGAGGAGTAGAGAGGGAGTGAGAATGAGAAAAAGAAAGAGAGGGAGTGAGAGCAGGAGAAAGAGAGGGGGGTAGAGAGGGAGTCTGAGCGAGAGAAAGAGAGAGGGGTAGAGAGGGAGTGAGAATGAGAAAAAGAAGAGGGAGTGAGAGTGAGAGAGGGGGTAGAGAGGGAGTGAGAGAAATAGAGAGAGAGGGAGAGAAAGAAAGAGAGAGATGGGCTAGAGAGAGAGAGTGAAAGAGAGAGAGGGGTGTAGAGCCGGGGTGAGAATGAGAAAGAGATAGGAGGTAGAGGGGGAGAGAGAAAAAGGGAGGGGGGTGTGGAGGGGGAGAGACGGGAGGAGGAGTGGTTAAGAGAGAGAGGAGGAAGAGGGAGGCAGGAAAATGGAGAAAGATAGGAAGAGAGGGATTGAGAGGGGGTATGTAGGGAGAAATGAGACAAAGACAGAAACAGAAGGAGAGAGATAGAAAAAGGTGAGAGACAAACAGGGTGAGGAAAACAGTGAGTAAGGAAGATAGAGAGAGAGAGAAAGGGTGAGAGAGAAAGATGTGGCTAGATAAGAAACTGAGAAGAGAGAGGGGGAGGGGGGTCAAGAGAGAGACAGGAAAATAGAGAGAGGGGGAGAGAGATGAGAGACAAACAGGGTGAGGAAAAGAGTGAGTAAGGAAGATAGATGGAAAGAGAGAGGAGGGAAGATGTGGCTAGACAAGAAAACTTGGAAAGTTACACGGAAAGAGGGAGGGAGAAAAAGAGAGAGCAGAGAAGGAGGGAAAGAGAGAAGGAAAGGTGAGGCAGGAAAAAGACAGAAGTGAGAGAAAGAGGAGGTAGTCATGAAAACGAAATGAATGTTAAAGAGAGGGTGAAAAGAGAGAAATGAAGAAAGAGAGAGAAGAGGTATGGAGAGACAAAAGACAAAGAGGGAGGGAGAGAGAGAGTGCGTGGGAGTGGAAAATCTGAAAGAAAGGGAGAAAGAAATAGAGAAGGAAGAGAGAAGCAAGAAAACTGAAGCAAGAAAGAAAGAGAAGAGAGAGATTAGAGGTGACATGGAGAGAAGAGAGAGAGATGGAAAAACTCAGAGGCAGGGAGCGAGAGAGAGGAGAGGGAGGGAGAGAGACAAGGTTCGATGGAGAATTCCCACAGTGCAGATATTATCAGAGGGTAATAATAGCCAGTATTTGTCACAGTGGATTGGAGCAACAGTTTGAGATAATTTAGCTGAATAACATCCGGGTTAAAGGTCAAAGTTTGGGTAATTCTGCAGTAATGTAGTGAATAGCTCCTTGTGAAGGTACACTACATCATCATGCCTAAATAACTTAAATTTGACTTAAATGAAGTAAGAAAGAAAAAAAAAAAACATTAAAAGATAAAATTTGCTGTACTACATATATTATACATATATATATTATACTATATACAGCCTTTGTCCGCTGGTCCGAAGGTCGACGGTTTGAATCTCGCTCTTGACGTAAACATCATTGGTTGAGCGAGCAGATCCATGTTTTAAGGCTGTAAAACCCCTCACCACACACTTTATACACTTTTCTCAGACAGGCATTAACATTTTGTCAAATTTCTCTCTAATTAATTAATAGTGACTCAGGAGTATTTGTCAGTTCCTCTGACTGTGCCTCTTCTTCCTGGCGCCGCTCCGCTGTAGTGTCGATCAAACATTTATGTCAAGTTGGCTGAACACATTCTGTACTGTACAGTAGACACAGCACGGAGGAGATTGATTAACAATGGTCTACAGTCCTTTAACTAATCAGGACGCAGAACACAATGCACTTTCAAGCACTGTAAAAAAGCATGTAATTGCACTAAAAAAAATCTGCGAATGGTGAACCGTGATATAGCGAGGGACAACTGTATATATAAATGGACATAGCTAACCTGCCAGCTTTCGTATTACAAATAGGAACTGAGCATGGGCACGCTTCTGGCTCTATCGACTCCAATTCACTTTACACTGAAAAACGTCTCTGTTATTGCTGTCTTTTGGTGTTAAAATGTTCATATTAACCCGCTCTACATGATTCTACATGATTCTGTATTTTTAATTCGCTATTATGTCTGTAAATGAACAGTAACAACAGACAAATCAGGCGTCTTCTTTCCCTGAGGTCATTCCCGCTATCGTTAGCAACAGGTTTGATTGACAGTGTTCCTAAACAATCTGCTGGACTAGCAGTGTGGCTGAGAAGGAGCATTACCTACAACAGCCTCACTCTGGATTGGTTCTTTGGTTGCTATGATACTTGAGGTCGGAATGCCAAAGCAATGAGCTTCATTTGATTGGAGCCAAATGCTATGGGTGACGTCACAGTCACTTCACTTCTTTATACAGTCTATGGGCAAGACATTTAAGCCACCTCCTCCCCAGTATCTGCGTTCACTGGTGTATGAATGCGCGTGTGAATGTGTGAGTGGTTCCTTGTTGTAAAGCGCTTTGAGAGCCTTGAAAACACTAAAATTGTCAAAATCAATAATGCGTTTTGTAATTCTAAGTATAAGTTACAATTTTCTTTGGACATGTTTCAGAAAATGCGCTCAGACAGAGAAAATTATGTAATGAATCTTCGAAAACCAAGCTCGTTTCACAAGCACTGGCTGCACCGAAAAATATAAATATTTACTTACTTAAATTACACCTATTCATTTATGACATTTGAACCCGTCCCTCTTTTGAAGCTGCTGATCCACGTGAGGTGAGTGCAAAAGGCCCCAGCAGTCCTGTTCATTGTATCATATTTTGGTGTTGGGGTTAAGAAGTTGTTATGGTTTGCAGATGTCACCCTGCATAGCTATCGGGGGGAGTCATTCTCTGGTGGGACCCTCCTCTCTATACCTCCCGTATCCTCTGTGGAACGGGTGCAACGTATACACGCGACGTACCTATTGTAAAAACGCATGGAGCATATCACTCGTCAGCGGTGGAAGAAGTACTCAGTTTTGTTAGGTAAGTAAAAGTACAGATACTGGAGCAATAAAAAGTGTATCACATGAAAAAGTATTAAAGCACCAGTTTAAACATGAACGTTAAGAGTAGAAAGTAAAAGTATTTTGCGCAGGTTTTCAAGCCTTAAAAAACTTCAAATGTAGTAATTTTGGTAAAGCCTTTTTAACAGGTCTCCTAAAATTTGTACTCGAGTATAGTACTTTACTACTTTTACTTCATTACATTTCACCACTGTAAATCATCACTGTATAAAACGTACCTGGCTGAACTGTGTCTTGAAAGTTCGCACTCAGTAAATATCTCAATCCAAAGACAGAAGACAGTGAGTAGATCCAATGGTTTCACACCCAGTTTATATGTCGTTCATGTCAGCTGCGCCTTGTCTCAAATTTAATTTAAAAGAAGCCGTCCCTGTCACCTTTGCCTCTGCAGTTGACAAGATGAGTGCAGAATAACACTAGGGATTATTGCGTCATATATCAAATGATCCGTCATAAGGTTACACAGCCAAAACAGAAAACGGAGCAGACTATTATCAGTAAATTAATGATCGGAATTAACTGGGAAAAATGTGCTTTCGGTCAGAGGTTCTGTGTGATTTGGCCTGATATTTAAAGGTCCTTTATTAACCAAAATTGATTCTTGTGAGATTTAAACCATGTTATAATGTATCCTCATCAAAAACATACCTGGAGTTATGTTTTGTTTCATTCACACATGAGTAACTCTTATTTTATATTATTAATCTGTCTACATCACCAAAGCTCAAAACGCTCTATTCCACCTTGTGATGTCATGAAGCAATAGTTCTCAAGTTGACCTTTAGTTCTTTAGTTCTGAGATTGGCATGATTCCAGGGCTGAAATCATCCAAATGTGAAGTGAAGGTGTATGGAGTTTACAAACACAGTGGAGCACTTCCTGTATTACCTTATGACATCACACGGTGGAGTGTGAGTGTGACATCTGTGTGAGAGAAGAACTCTGCCTAAATATGCAGAGTTTGTGTGTTAAACATGTGAGTGAAACAAAACACAACTCCAGATATGTTTGTGATGACGACACTACATTATAACATATCATAAAATAGTGTAATATGGGCCCTTTAAAGATGCACTATGTAGCTTTTCTGTTGGGGTGTCACAGAGGACAAACGTTTTTTGTAAGTCTCTACGAGGTTTTCACACAGTTTGGCCCATTCCTCCATGCAGATCTCCTCTAGAGCAGTGATGTTTTAGGGCTGTCGCTGGGCACATGGACTTTCAACTCCCTCCAAAGATTTTCCATGGGATTGAAATCTGGAGACTGGACAGGCCACTCCACAACCTTGAAATGTTTCTTATGAAGCCACTCCTTTGTTGCCCAGGCGGTGTGTTTGGGATCATTGTCATGTTGAAAGACCCAGCCACGTCAATGCTCTTGCTGATGGAAGGAGGTTTTCACTCAAAATCTTACGATACGTGGCCCCATTCATCATTTCCTTTACACAGATCAATTGTTCTGGTCCTTTTGCAGAAAAACAGCACCAAAGCATGATGTTTCCACCCCCATGCTTCACAGTAGGTAAGGTGTTCTTCGGATGCAACTCAGCATTCTTTCTCCTCCAAACACAAATGGAGTTTTTACCAAAAAGTTCTATTTTGGTTTCATCTGACCATATGACATTCTCCCAATCCTCTTAAGGATCATCCAAATGCTCTTGAGCAAACTTCATACTGGCCTGGACATGTACCGGCTTAAGCAGGGGGACATGTCTGGCACTGCAGGATTTGAGTCCCTGGCGGCGTAGTGTGTTACTGACAGTAGCCTTTGTTACTTTGGTCCAGACTCTCTGCAGGTCATTCACTAGGTCTCCCCGTGTGGTTCTGGGATTTTTGCTCACTGTTCCTGTGATCATTTTGACCCCACGGTGTGAGCTCTTGGGTGGAGCCCCAGAGATTATCAGTACTCTTGTATGTCTTCCATTTTCTAACAATTGCTCCCACAGATGATTTCTTCACACCAAGCTGCTTACCTATTGCAGATTCAGTCTTCCCAGCCTGGTGCAGGTCTACAATTTTGTTTCTGGTGTCCAAACACTGTGACCAAATACTTATTTTACTGAGGAATTTTACAATTAATTAATTAAAAAAATCCTACAATGTGATTTCATGGATGCTTTTCCCCCCCATTCTGTCTCTATAGTTGAAGTGTAACTATGATGGAAATTATAGGCCTCTCATCTTTTTAAGTGGGAGAACTTGCAGAACTGGTGGCTAACTAAATACTTTTATGCCCCACTGTATATGTAAATCTTCCTGTGGAGGACTCGCTAACTCTCCATGAAGATGTTATTGCTTTGGCTGGAATGTTCCACAGTATTGCCATACTTATTACTTAAATGGATCTATCTTGCATTTATTCAACTTCTAAAAAAAATACCTTAGAAAAAAAAAAATCTGAATGTGAGTGGAGTCGCCTGTCCACAGATCTGACCCATAACTTGGCCTGGTGGCATCACCTTGATTGTCTCCACGCAAATAAGCTTAAAGCCATACTGCGGAACATTCCAGGCAAAGCAATAACATTTCCATGTAGACCAGAAAGTAACATAGTACACCATTAATATTTCAAATACTTTAAAGGTCCAGAATTTATGCTTCTGAATCTTCAGGGGGTGATAATGTTTATTATGGAATCGTCTAAAAAATAGTGTTAAATTACTAACATCAGAGGTCCTGCTCACTTTCCCAAACTTAGGCACTCGTTCAGCTTATTAATTTCAAAAGAACAAACCCATAACTTTTACATTGCGTGATATATGCTTTTAAACTCACATCTACAACTTCTAATAGTTTCATAAAACCTATATATCATTTATTTTAATACTTTTAAAAGACATAAAACCTCCCAAAATACGCTGCGCACGCTGACCCACTCTATAACAAACCGGCAGGGTGATTTTAATGACGCTGTTTCGACTCCAGCTCAGCATTTTAAGGGAAAGCAAATGTTCACAAGACGCTGTATTATAAATGCATTCGATTTTTAGGAGTACTTAGGCACAGACCCAAACTGAAAAGACCCAGGGACCGTAAACTAATATTGGTGAACAACACATGGTCCAGATTTCATAAGAGACGCTATAATCCACAGAGGACGCTGCTGTTGAGAAGGCATGATGGATGAGCACATAGCTAAGAGCATGTTAGAGGGACTTTGATGCGCAAAAGATCGGAGAAAACTGAACGCTTGGATGGGTCTTTCACGGGAGCGTCATGGCAACAAATCTTCTTCGCCAAGTGCTCAAAAACTGCAGTCGTTTCATTCTGATGCGTGCCAGAATGAGATGAAATAATATTAGTCAGATTACAGTTCAATTCAGTAGATGCAGAGCTGGGATGACAAATGCGCAGTAGGCAGTGTAATCAATCATTTTGTGGAATAGGCTCTACTGCAGCTATACCGAGGCTAGTAGTTTTCAAACTGTGGTTCAGGTCTCTGTGGATCAGTGGAAGCTCGGTGGTACGATCCCAGCCCTGAGAATTTCTGTTGTTGTGCCCTTTAGCAAGCACGTAAAAGTCCTGTATTACACAACACTCTGACATGAGCTTTAAACCGTGTTATAATGCTGTTACGCTGTTTAAAACATACCTGGAGTTGTGTTTTGTTTCATTCACACATGTTTGAGTCACCTTTTATTATTAGTCTATCTACATCTCTAAAATCTCAAGATGATCTGTTCCACCTTGTGATGTCTTGAAGCAGTAGTTTTTCAAGTTAACAGCTATCTTTTACCTTTAGTTCAGTAGAGATTGGTAATTCCAGGTCTTAAATTATCCAAATGATTCTAGTGAAGGTGTATGGAGTTTAAAAACACAGTTGAGCACTTCCTGTATTATCTCATGACATCACAAGGTGGAACAGAGTGTTTTCTGTTTGAGAGAAGAACGCAGTCTAAATATGCAGGATTTGTGTGTTAAACATGTGTGAATGAAACAAAAAAAACCTCCAGGTCTGTTTTTGATGAGGAAACAACATTATAACAGATCAGAAAACAGTGTAATATAAACCCTTTAACCCACCTTGCCTATAGATGAATGTTAAGTGTGAATGAATGATCGATTGCTAACACTCTCGCCTCACAGTTAGAAGGTTTTGTGTTTGACTCCTGGGCCTTTCTGTGTAAAGTTTGTATGTTCCTCCCTGTGTCTGGGTGGGTTCCCTTCAGGCACTCTGGTTTCCCCATCAACTCAAAACATGCAAAATAGGTCAAATCCTCCAGCTAAGACAGCCCTGACTAAGACTGCCTGATGAAGAGGACAAATTACCCTACAGGGATGATAAAGTGTACCTTAACCTTAAAGGGCCCATATTACACTCTTATCTGATCTATGTTGTTTCCTCATCACAAACATACCCAACATAACTTACATGATTATAACATGGCGTAAAGCTCACAAGAGTCCATTTTGTGTAATACAGAACCTTTAGCCAGTTTTGTTGATCTGGATGTCCAAGTTGAGTGACTTCATATGCCTCGCGCTGTAGGACTGACAAAAACACACCTGGGTATTATTTTTTTCAGTTCAAAGCCTTGAGGAAGGGCTGAAGAAAGCCAAACTGTGTACGTTAGTCATATTTTCTCATGTTATTTACAATGTGTGAGCGTTGCATCACATCAGCAGCACGGCCTCACAGTTGATAGCAGTCACAAACACTGACGGAGCTGAGCACTTGGACAGAACGCAGACACGCTAACAGTCAACATATGCAGTGAATTTTATACCCAAAAGTTGTAAGGATGACTTTATCCTAACTTTATGATGCATTATTTGATTCTGCTTTGGTCATTTATTCATACATCATTCACCGCAGCAGCAGAAACATCAGCCACCTCACACTCCCCATCTTCTCGTAATCACCATTTTCACATATTTGACATCTAAAGTGACAAGCTCTTAGCGCTAAAGTTAAATGAACACAAAAACACCACAGTATTGTAAATTTTCAATAAATCAAGTTTACTTTACTTCCAATGCATTAAGGATAATTACCATATTAAAGAGTTGACTTAATTTTAAACCATGAATGAAAAACTTGTCTCAGAATAAACTGTTGAGCCCAGTTAGTTCCTTCTCTCACTCTGATGTTGAACTGTGACCATAGACCATATATATAAAAAGACATAGCTAACCTGCTAGCTGCCGCGTTCCAAACAGGAAGAGATCAGGGTCGCAGTTCCGGCTCCATAACCTCTGTTGAAAACTGTCGCCCCTCTCTCTGTAACTTCTTTATACAGTCTCTGGCCATGACAGAGAAACAACTGTGAGGGTTAGTAACAGTCAGTTGTTTCCACATGGTTCTCATTCATCATTCAAGAAGAACCTTATCCTTCCCGTTTAGCATACACTGCAGTTATATGGGGGTCACTCTGTGTTTAGCTCAAATCCAGTTCTGTAGATGTTATCAGGATGTTGGCGTTTGCACACAGTCATTACAGCCATTCTGCAAATAGCAACCAAGCTAACGGAAATATTTAAGATCAAATCAGTGTACGAGCATGTTCCGTAAGCACTTCCCTGGCTGCCTCCACACATGCATTCATCGTACATATTAGCTTTTCGGTGCTTTCCTGTCCGTAGAGGATTAGCGTTAGCGGAGCAATCATGACTCAGCTACCGTCCCTTTGTCAATCGTGTTGTTTAAAATGCGCTTTTGAACTCAAGGAAGAAAAACGTTCCCGGACCACTTACCCTTTGATTTAAAATAGAATCAGGTGTCCATAGTCGTAGCGCACTAAAGGAGTCCCAACGGTCTGGATATCTTGGCAGTTTTTCCCAAATGTCGGACTATAACAATGACATAGAGATCAGTGTGGTTTCAAATATATCTTCACTCTCACACAAAATGTATTGAAAAAGTACAATCACGTCAAAACGTACTTGTTGAGAAGGGTCCCAGAGGCTGCATTGGGCGCTTAGCTAGCCGTTAATCTTGATGACAGAGAATAGAATGGGTCCACTGCGGCTATAACACTGAGCGGTTTGTTTTCCTGCTCCGATTAAGTGACAGGTAAAGAATATTTAATTTATTGTTTTAACTTGGGGTGACCTACACTTGTCGGTCAGGGTGATCTGCATAATGTAACAGCTATCCAGATGGAAGAGAGCAAAAGTATTTCAGCTATTCACTTCTAAAAAGGCATTCACTCTGAGGCAGCACATGCATATTTGAACAATGAACGCTGATGTACACAGAGTTACTGTAGAGGAATAAGCGCCTTGTATTCACGTTAGATTTCTAGCTTGTGCAAAATGCCTATTTCCGAAGATTCCTTATGCCAATTGGATCTCATTTCACTGTTTAATGTCCACAGTATCTGCAAATGTTCAAATATGTAGTAAATAGCAATATATAAGGAGCGGACTGTCTGCATGCAACCTCCAAGACCCTTATGAAGCAAAACACTGACTGACCGCCAACCTACCAGTTCTGGGAACAAATTTCTCATTCATTTTTCCCATAGACTTTACGAAAAAGAAGAAAAAAAAGCTACTTCCAAAATTCCACAAATGCAAGTTATATTAAAAGTCTGAAAGCTTGCTCATTGCTAATCAGCTTCGTGGTAACTAATCACCACAAAACCTATAATTTCACTTAAAATCTGTGTCAAAAACTTTATAAAATGCAAAATTATTAAAGAATTTTGCAGAATCTTACGTTTTAAATTTGCTTTTTGGGCTTAGCACAACCGCGTGATGGATATTAGTTAGCACGTAGCTGGTTAGCCTCCATGATTCCTTTGAACTCTTAATATTTGACTTATTTGAAAAGTATGGAAAAGATTTGTGGAAAATGTACTTCGGGAACTGGAGCAGGCGGTCACTGTTGAGCTCCATAAGATATGATAGAGGTCTTACATACAGGTTATATAAGTAGTGTTAGTAGCACCAGAACTGTAGTAGTAACAGGTGACGTATTATTATTAGTAGTAATCGTACAATTAAGCAGTAGAGGCAGTATTAGTAAATGACTGTATGATATGGAGTCAAACCTGAAGGTGACACTGAAAGTACACGTTCATTTTTCCCATAGACTTCTTGAATAATTAAAACGTTAACGGTTTAATTGCGCACTAACCAGCTATGAAGATTATTTTCACTCCAATAACAATAATAACTAAAATCTAAAATTCTGCTAAATGTAACAACTTCACAGTTTATAAAGTTTCAAAAATACATGCGTCTCAAGCTCATTAGTTACCACATAATTGCCACACGATTAGTCATTCTCGCGCTTTTAAAATGGTAATGCTTTTCAAAATGTTCATGGAAAAAATGAATGTGATTTCTAAGGTCTCGTACTGTTTTTTCCACTTGTAGATATGCGACCCACCACATCTCCATAGAGAAACCAGATGTGCTACAATATAAGCGTGTGAATCCTCTGTTGAACTGTATGGGGTACGTATTCAGCTGGGACTCTAGTACAGACACTAGTATAGTCCACTCATATGTCATTTTATAAAGTGGAGATTTTTGCCTTTCAAAGTGACATCACCACCACTACGACTCCCCGGTGCACCCCCCAAAAAACATGCGGCGCTGGTCATGACCCAAGTCCGTCAGAGCGTTTCCCAATAAGATCAGAACTGGAGAGAGTGGGAGGTTTCTGCTGACACATACTACGGCACCGGGTTTAATGTGCTGCTGCGGATAAAGACTTCCAGACATAAAGGATTAGCATGGACGGAGCCAGAGAGAGGTCAGCTGGGATTTCCTTTTGCACATCACCAGCAAGATAATTTTTGTATGAACGGGTTGGTAGGAGAGAGGGCGAGGAGGCTGTTGGTTCTGCTGCTGAAGATGGGTTGAATGGGAACGCGAGGTGATGGAGGGTAGAGAACATAAACGTATCGCTTAACTAATGGCTTGAGGTTTGTGCAGTTGTAAATATGCACTATTGACATTAACGCGCTTTAACAGTAGCTCAGTTGGTAAAGTGTTTGTCCACGGATCCGAAGGTTGGCGGTTCGAATCCCGCTCTCGACCTAAAACATCATTGGTAGATCGACTGAGGCACAGATTGGCGGAGCGATTCCAGCTCTCACAGATAACTACTGTCATGTCCTTGGACAAAACACTTAACCCTCCTCGCCCCCAGTGTCTCTGTAAACTGCGGTTCACCTTTCGCGGCCTCGCTGTTTTGTGGATTTTGTAGACCATTGTCCATCAATCTCCTCCGTGCCATGTCTCCTGTACAGTACAGAATGTGTTCAGCCAAATTTACATAAATGTTGGATCGCAGTGTGACTCTGAAGTGCTGTATGTTTGCAAGTTTTCTCCCGGACAAAACCCACAATGTCGATGAAACATTCTACACTGACGGAGGCACCTACGAAGTTTTAACTTTGAGAGTGTTTAAACAAGAGAGGAATGTGAGAAAAGTGTATAGTGTGTGGTGAGGGGTTTTACAGCCTTAAAACATATATAATAATTGTAAAAAATAAAGTGTGTCCATTTACCATTGTTAAAATAATCAGATTCAAATAGGACAATCAACAATGCATAGTTTAGATCAAGTACTTTGTAAAATATATACATTGCCTATAGGTGTTTTGTATATTTCTCACTTAATATAGAATATCAATTTTTTGGGAGAATCAGTAATGCCTCTAAAGGTGCACTTTGAAACTTTTATAGATGGTTATCTGCCACCAGCTTGTCTTCATGGAAATATTATCGCTGTAATATTCCACAGTATGGCACTACCTTACATTTGAACAGGCCAGGCAAAGCTCTTTCATTAAGACAAGAAATCATCCAGCTGTGCTCCTTTACTTGCAATTGGACTTTTATAAGGCGAAAAACCAAAAACCTTTTGTACAGCTTGACCATGCCATGAACCGTGGTCCTATTTGGTTCTAACAACATTTGGACCTAACAATAATCGTTCCATGATTTCCTGCCATTTCATATAACCATCATCAAATTACAGCAACACACTGTAACTCCTTCATGTACCAGGTATCGGACAAGCCATCGATATACTGTATGTTCCTATAACTCATATTACCATGTTCACTGTAGCGTGACGCACTGCAGTGGTGGTCTACGTCAGTCCTATAGGTTGTCTACAAACACATATACACACACATACACACACAGTTTAAGCCTAGTCTAGTTTAGTGCCTTTGCCAGCTTTCTGTGGGAAAAAACCTCACTGTTATTGTATGCGAATGAATTGCTTATGACGCATTTGTTTATAGGCTCACACAAATAATGGGAACATTAAATATTTGGCTCAAAAAATAATATTCCATTTCCTTGCCACCGCAGAAATATGACTAATCGCAAGAAAATCAAAAATAAGCAAGCCAATCTGTCGAGCGATTGCATTTAGTGAGTTTGATGATGAAGATTTGTGAGTACACGCCCTTTGAGGTCGGCATTACCTCACTATAGGAGTGGCCCTGGTCACACTGTGCATTTCTATATGACATACGGGCATAAGGATGATATTAAATATGCAGTATATACCCAGAAGTACTACTGTTATGTAATGAGTATCTTTTGAGATGACAACATACATTTGGTATTTGAGTAAAATAAAAATATTGGCTTATCATTCCATATTTATATTGGATTGCGCTCTTTGGCTTGGTCCTTATTGTTATTTTATGTATAGATATGTTTTGGGATTTCAACTTTATTATCGTATTTTATCTTTATTTATAGTTTGTGATTACATACATTTTGAAACATGTTAAGTGGTGGCTTAGTGGTTGGAGTGTTTGCTCTACAAAACCAAAGTTAATCTGTTCTATCCCTGAAGTGGGATCTTAGTCAATCACTATAACTTTATTTGACCCTAGGATGAAATTCAAGCACATCGAGCAGTTAAAAGGCAATAATAATAGAGTAACTGGTCAGTAGACAGCTTGATGTTAATAACAGCCCTCAGGACAAAAGTGCCCCATTTATCTTGCAATACGTGCATCACAGCCAGTACACCTTTGAAACACCTTTGAATTCTTACTTTCTGACGTTATGTCCTTTGGCAAGACACTTCACAAGTGTATCCAAGAATGAGTATGTTGATTGGTGTTTTGTGGTGCTCAAAGGGGCACCGTTGTCAACGTTGCTTCCATTAATCTATCTATCTATCTATTAATCTAGTATTTCACTGGTATCGAGAGTGGAGAGTAACGCCAATACAGAATCGTCATACGTCTTCACTAGAATCAAAGATGTAGACGGACTAATAATAAACAGTTACTCAAACATGTGTGAATGAAGCAAAACACAACTCCAGGTATGTTTCTGATGAGGTAACATTACTATAACATGGTTTAAAGCTCACAAGAATCCATTGTGTGCAAAATATGTCCTTTAAAAAAGTTTTACTCAAGTCATTATAAACAAGACTATCTACACTTCAGTGAGCACTACTTCATTTTACCAGAACACATTCGGCATACTTTATCTCTACAGTCACGGCTATTTCTCCAAATGCCTTGAAGCCTTTTAATGGAGATGAAATGGAAAACAGTGATGCAGTCATTTATTATTTTTTGGCAGTGAAAATAATGCCAACAATTAAACTATGCCCATGGAGTCAGCATCTTTGGTGGAAACTCAGCCTAAATGCCATCTAAATCTTTGCACTCCAACTCGAAACTCTCCTGCCCCTCCCTCAGACAGATAATGCTCTGTCAGAAAGCATTAGACTCTCCCTCTCCTCCACAACGAAAATTTAGTGGAAGAAAAACAGTAAAAGTCGAGACATGTGTAGATCAAACTTTGGACACTGCAGTGAAAGAAAGCGGCTCCGGTAACTGACAGAGAGCAGGCCATCTCTGTGCAAGGAGTTTCCTGTTTAAATATGTCCGATTATGTCCCAGATTCTTGAATGAAGTTAGTTTATTTAGGATTTCCAATTTAAGTCTTGCTTTGTTCATGTGGTTCTTCTGGCTCTGAAAATATGGTTATACTAATCTCAGTGGTTCACCAAATATGTTAAAACCTCAAAAGAAAGTTTTCAATTGACTGGTCTAACAAAACACGACTAAACCAAGCAACAGAAAGACGGCCAAAAGCAGGTATATATGAACACTTACAAAGCACAGAGCAACGTAAACCTCCTTCCACCAAACATAATTTATAAAGCATTTTTGTCTGTGTGCAGATGTGCAGATAAAAGTTTTCCCAAGCATAGCACTCGTACGACATGATTTTATTACTTACTCAGTTTCCCCATTTATCCAGGGTTAGGACTGACACAGATTCATGCATTTGTTTTGAACTTTAGGGTTGGATGGCGCCAGGCCCGTCGACAGAAATTTGGAGGCTCGGGGCAAGAAGCCTTACATGGGCCCCCCTCTAATATAAATTCATAGGAAGAGGCTCCAATTCTGGGTTTGTAAGACCATGTGGCCCAGGACAACAGACCCGTTTGTCCCTCTTGTCGACTCCCCTGGACAAGCTAGAAAGCTAAGCAGTTTTCAGCCTGGTTGTTGTGTTTTTAGACATGTCCCCCACTTTGCCTAATATGAATGTGCTGTGTGATTAAGGCTAAATAGTAGGAGAGAACAAACAAACTGGAAATTGAACCCAAGACCTTTTGGCTGACAGGCATACCTTCTGTGCCAATCTGTTGCCAAATCTACCTTCATGAGTCAGCCATTCTAACTATAACACCGCGGCTTCAGATTTTAACCACCAGCTCTTAAGATACAACATTAATGACACTACATACTGTTTATCTTAGCCTCTTGAGGGCCTTTGCAAGCAGATGTAGCACATTTGTTTAGCCCAGATGTTCCGTATCACAGCCCAGCAGTAAACGTGTTCCTCCTTGCCTCTATGATCAGTCTGATTATCCTGCTGTCATGATGAAATGCTTCTCTGAGAATACGACTGGGACCAGATCATCTCGTCTACCCTGACAGCTCAGAGGGAAGAAATCAAAACAACATGAGACTTTGAATTCTATCTGCTCCTTTTTAACCATTAAACACTGGAGGATAAGGGTCACCATAGTCATGTTAGCAGTTGTAGTAGCAGTATTTAGAAGTATTAGAAAACAGTGTTGGGAAGAATAGTAGAAAGTAAAAATTTTGTTACATAATACCGAATACCTGCACGGAAATGTATTTTGTACTTCAGTGGTCAAACTCAGCAGTAGTAAGAGCATTGTGAATACTTTAGCAGCACTATATCCTAGTTTAAAATAGGTTTAAAACAACTTTCTATTTGTTTCACCATTTGTTATGCATTTATTTGTAGCTAAGCAGAGAAGGAAAACTGATTGTGCCACAAGAGTGATGTTTTATACTTTTACATTTTAAAGCCTAAATTGTAAGGTCAAGTACACTATGT
Source organism: Periophthalmus magnuspinnatus (assembly GCF_009829125.3). Classification (NCBI taxonomy): domain Eukaryota; kingdom Metazoa; phylum Chordata; class Actinopteri; order Gobiiformes; family Gobiidae; genus Periophthalmus; species Periophthalmus magnuspinnatus. The sequence continues at coordinate 12,121,637 of NC_047144.1, forward strand.
AGTCCTTTGATTTTAAGAAAGATGTCTTAGCGTTAGCAACAGGTTTGATTGACAGCGTTGCTAAGTGCTCACCCCTTGTTAAACCAGCGGTGCAGGAAGGGGCGTTGCTACTAGCCTCGATGAGATTCATTTGAATAAAGCTGAATGCTGTGGGTGACGTCATACTCCTTTAGTCCACTTCTTTATACAGTCTATGGTAGTAATACAGTCAGAGCTTTATGTGCTCAAACAACAGTAGTGTGCTTTTTAAGTGCCGTTTAATAAATTAAAAAAAATTCAAATCCAAAAATCCAGTCCCCTTCGATCAAGCTCAGAGCTATTTTCCATGATAATAGTAGTTGCAATAAAGATATTGTTGTAAAAAAAATTGTAGTAGATGCAGCAATAGGTGTTGCAGAGTTAGCGCTTGAAGTAGTACTAGTAGTACAAATCCGAGCAATAGTATAAGTAGTAGTTTGTGGTGGTAGTAGTCCAATTAGCATTTTTTGTTTTTGTTTTGTAGTGGAAACATCACAAATCCTATTGTTATGATTCTGAGTGGATTCAAAGTATTATTAGATAAAGATCGGAGGAGTGCTCCACAGTCTTTTAACATTCCTTTTTACTTACAAATTTTGAGAACTTTTTTCCATCTCCGACTCATGTAAATAATTGAAAACAAGGGGAAGAGTGGATATATCCGGACCAACAAACTCACTTGTCTGGGGAGTTCCAATGCTTTTCAACCTTCCGGCGTTTCTACCATCACTTGCAACACAACATCCCAGTTGATCTGAATGAATCCTGCGGAGGAAGTTGAACATGTCAAAGACTATTACCTCTCCTTTAGCTGTCTTTGTGCTCACTACAGTGGTCCAACCCTATTTTTTTATACGTTTTTGTAAGGCTTTCTTAGTAGCGTTTATGAATGACAACACTGATTACGTGGAAAGGTGGATATTTCAAAGACAAATATTCCAATGCGACTCGTGTTTAAAGTTGTTATTTTAAGCCTACACGACAGACCACCAACACAATGTAGTATTCATGTTTAATGGCAGCTTGTTGGCCCGGGTTAAGCCTTGTTTCCTCTTTAATAGTTATGATATCCTGCCCTGCACACTCTCTTTCACGGCAACTCAAGTAAAGCATGGGTGGGGCCTTTCCGTTTCATGACATATTTTGTTCAAATGCTGGATTTTCTTTCTGTCTGCGCATATAAAAGAGCTGGAGGATAGTCTTTCACGCACTGGCCCCACACACGGCACCTCTTAAGAAACTCTATATAGTTTTAAACAAGCAAAGATGTGGCTAAACGGTTATCCCCGCTCCAAGCTACGGTATTAATCAACACAAGGGTTTTTTCAGGGTCATGTTTCGCTAGCTTGTTTGTTACACTTTATACTACTTAAAAAGTCAGTTATCCAAAGATGCAAAGATGTACTGTATAACTTTTATGGTGGAGGGAATGCCATGTACTTGTCTCCAAGGAGATGCCATCGCATGGAATGTTCCACAATATGATTTTAAAAGTATCCATCTCCATTGTGAATAGCAGATGTTGTCTATCATCAGATGAGGCCTGTAGAGAGGTAACCCTGCTAACAGTAAGACTGCATGATTCTCAAGATATGTTTGAGTAATAAAAATAGTTTGAATAAATGCAGGATAAGCCTGTCATGATCACAAATTTTGAAGAACGATATATTGCTAGAGATATATTGTGAAAAACAATCATATTAAAATACATTTTTGCTACTGATACAACAAGAAACAAGAAAGCAGGATAATCCCATCCATTTTCTTAACCGGGGCCGGATCATGGGGGCAGCAGTCTAAGCAGAGACTCCCAGACTTCCCTCACCCCAGAAACTTCTTCCAGCTCCTCCGGTGGGACCCCAAGACGAGACATTTTCTCTCCAGGGTCTGTCCTGGGTCTTCCCCGGCACCTCCTTCCTGTGGGATATGCCCAGAACACCTCCCTAAAGAGGCGTCCAGGAGGTATCCAAAACAGATGCCTGAGCCACCTCAGCTGGCTCCTCTTGACGTGGAGGAGCAGTGGCTCTACACCGAGCTCCTTCAGAGTGACTGGGCTCCTCATCCTATCTCTAAGGGAGCACCCAGCCACCCTGCGGAGGAAGCTTATTTCAAGCACTTTATCTGGTCCTTATTTCAAGCACTTGATCTGGTCCTTTCAGGCATTACCCCAAGCTCATGACCAAAGGTGAGAGTAGGAACGTAGATTGACCTGAACGCATCATTGCAGATGTCATGAATCTCACGTTCCATCAGGATAATCCCAGTAAAACATTTTTAAATAGCCTGGGTATAATTAGCCACAGAAGTTTTAACCCTCTACAGTTCAAATCATATCATACTACAACAAAAATAACAATAATCTTTGAAAAGTACAAGAAGTACCTACGATACATATTGAGCCCTAAAATATACAGGCTTAATGCAGGATAGATAAGTTTAATGTCATACTATGGAACTTTTCAGATAAAGCATTAACATTGTTGGCATAACCTTTACCAGAAAATGAACACTTATACAATACACTTTTGATTAGAATCAGGTGAGCATGCATTTGCCTGCATGTGAACACGTAACCAAATTCTGATGTATGCCAAAGGACAAACTCTGCTCCGGTTGGCGAGGTGGGTCTCTGTTTGATTGTGTCGTTTTCGGGAGCGGTTCGTTTGATTTGTGAAATGGCTAGAGATCGAAACAAAACCAGGAAGTGACCCACACTTAAGACACACCTGTGAGCCCAGAATCAAAGCAAAGGCCTGACACGCAGAAAGAAGTGATATAAGCAGGAGGAAGTCAAAGACGGATTTAATTACTATTCATTATGATCATGGAAAAATATATCACTGTTTCCAGTGATTACTTGCAAAAAATAACAATGTAATAAAGTGAAATGGAACAAAACAACAAGTAACACTTTAATGTGAAAGTATATTCTTCACATTAAGATATACAGGTAAATGTAATGCAAATAATGCGCCTTTGTTCTTGGTTCCGTTGTAACAGGCCAAAGTGCCCTGCCTGGACTATACCCGGGGTTAAAGGGATCTAGGCTCATTTATGTTCTGGATATATTATAGGCCAATTCGTACCGCCCCAGGCCAGACTACATCCCCATGGTAACAGTAGATTTCAGCTTTGTCAGGTAAATAAGTCTCCTACTGTGTACCAAATGTAATACAATCTGAACCTGGGATGCCTTATTCAATCATACTGATGACATGTCACATCAAAGAGAGCACTTTTGGGAATTAAAGGCCTACATTACGCAAAATTGACTCTTACGAGCTTCAAGCCATGTTATAATTTTGTTACTGTCTCATACCCAGAGTTATGTTTTGTTTCATTCACACAAGTTTGAGTTATCCTTTATTATTAGTCACTCTACATCTCTAAAGCTCAAAGTGCTCTATTCCACCTTGTGATGTCATGAAGTGGCAGTTTTCAAGTTAATAGCTACCTTTAACTTTTGCTCAGTAGAGATTGGCAATTCCAGCACCGAAATTATCCAAATGATCAATCTTGTGAAGGTGCATGTGTGTGATTTGGAAACATTATAACATACATCACAAAATAGCGTAATACGGGCCCTTTAAATAATCCTGCCTATCTGAAATATATTGGTCGTAAATCTTACAACTCTAAACACAATGATTGGTATTATTCTTCAACACAATTGGAATGTAATGGTCTATTAACTTGACTGATGATTATGGGTCACTACATGTAAATACATTTATCACCCATTGTGACACAGATTGCTTTTGAACAAGTTTTAGCATTTCAGGATCTCCATAGGTTTAGTATTGGTCTAACTGAAAACTGCCATAATCAGGGTGATGAGCACTGCCAATGTTAAACAAATTTTACATTTAATGATGATTATTTGTGATTATTTATGTTTTCATTTGTTGCATTGTGATTTTAATGTCTTTCTTATTCTGTAAAGCACTTTGAATTTGTTTGAGTACGAACTGTGGTATACAAATAAACTTGCCTTGCCTTGCCTAGTCTGTATAGAACTTGTCTGCTGTCAAGATCGGCAGCCAAATGCAAAATAATACAACCCAAATGACAATGGAGGCGCCCAAGGCAACTCCGGAATAAGGTGAATATTACAACACAAACTATAATAATAATAATAGTAATTTTAATGTCATCTAAAACCTTCACTTGTATTTCACTTTAATAAAAATGCCAAGAAATCATGCAACAGAAAGGAGAATGGAGTTGTACTTGAAATCCCTGAGGGTATGGCCATTATATGCACTTGGTCAATGCAAAAAATAAAAAGCAATTCTTTGTTTATTTACAGTTAGTGTAATAAAATGGTCAACCCACTGGTTATTTATTGATTAATCAATGTTCCGGTAATTTGTGAGTGGTGTCCCAATGTGGTAATGCAATACACCAATCAAATATTTTTTTCATTCCTTGTGTAAATAAATATGTCATATAAAAACATAAATTTCTTAATTTTTGCATTTTTATTTTATTTTATTTTATTTTTTTATTTTTATTAGAGGGGTTAGTACTGGTTGGCTTGTGGTAAATTTGAGGAGACTGCTATGTTGATGCCAGATAGCACATTTTTTCTAGTTGAAAGCTTACAAGAAAGACCCACTGAAGTCTCAAACGAACTTTATTACATTGTTAAATGAACAAAGATATAGTTAATTTGAGACAACAGTGTTTATCCTGTTACACTTCATAATACTGTACTGTCATCAACTTTAGACTGCCCTCCATTGGAGAGCTAAATCAGTTTAGGTGTTAGTGGTTTTTGGGCTTAATGCCTACTGTCTGTTGAGGGGGACGGGGTGAAGGAGGAAGGAAGGAGGTGAGGGAGGGGGGTGAGAATGAGAAAGGGGTTTTGTGAGCTGCCATGTGTAGATATCATCATCTTCATCTTCCTCATCGAGCATGTCCATCCACATCCAATCTCCGACCTTGGTTAGACTGCCATCTTTCTACAGAGGATGATTGCAGTTTGGCGGGGGGCAGGGGCACTCTCCTCTGGCTCAGGTTCTGGTGTTGAGGTCTGGGTTTGTGGAGGAGCTTGAACATTGGATGAGGGACTTTCTTTCCTGTCTTCCTGTCCTGCAGCCTGCTTGGCTGTGGCCTCCTGTGCCCACTTCTCCATTATTTCAGTCCAGGGGTTCACTTAAGGAATAGGAGCTGGAACAGACTTGGTTTTTTTTTCTTTACTTAGATTTTTCATTCCTCCTTCTGTGTGCCAACATTCTATTTGGCCTGGGTGTCACGTAGGTAACTTCCTGGTTTTGTTCCCCTCTCTGGTCTGTTTCCTTTCACAAGTGAAACTAACCCCTCCAGAGTACGGATCGAGACCCACTTCTCCAACCAGATCCGAGTTTGCATCTTTGGCCCGCATGAGAATTCGATTTTGCATTCACAGTTGCCCAAATTAATTGGACTATAGAATATATGTCCTTGCTATTTCTCAACTACAGAGCTTCTCCAGACTTTAAGCAAGGACCTTGGCCAAAACCACCTAACTCGATAACTGGGCTCTTCTGTTTCTTTTTGTTAAGCTTGTAAAGCTAATTAGTAAGTATACAGTCAATTTATGGATCAAAGAGGTAAGGCTACTCACAGTATGAATGCATTTGTTTCAGGGTATTTATTTATGTGATGAAATCATTTGTCATTATCTTGTTGGGGGTCTGTATTTTTTAACCTCTCCTGTTTTCTTCCCAGTTAAAGCTCTCATACCAGTCACTCTTGACCTGCAGGTAAGAACTATTTGTTAGCTCTGACATGTTTGAAACACATGGCTCCATCTATGTCAAATGCAATTAGACTTTGGTACTTTCACTAACTCAATAAGGACCTGTGTAAAACATATGGAGCTAGTGGAGATAGACATGGTCTTACACACTCGACACAGCAACCAGAACTCACTGGTATAAACTCTAGAGAGATTAAAGGGGCCCTATACATTTTTGCATGTTAAAGATTTTTTTTTTTTTTTTCTGGAAATTTTCTTATCTATTTATTTAATTTGTACTTTTAAAATTTTTATTAAAATGATCATAAAGATTTTTTTTTCTGCGTGGTTCTGTCTTATATACACAACACTGCCAACCCACATATGTATGCTACTTTTTATTTACCCCATAGAAAGATTTTTTTTTTTTTTTTTGAGAGAAGAAACATCAACAACATTATATCGTAGATCAAAAAATAGTGCTGATTTATTGCACATCCCCTGAAATCTCATGTGTCAAACTCAAGGCCCGTGGGCTAAATCTGGCCCTCCACATCATTTTATATGGCCCTCAACAGAATAAATTAAAAGGTATGACGTCTTAACAAGTTATTTTATCAAGAGCTACACTGTTACACAGCTATATTTTTACATCTATGCAAATGAATATGCAATATTTGTAAGTTGAATAAGTAATAAATACAGAAACAGTTGATTAAAAAGTTTTAAAAGTAGTTACATTTATTTTACATCTGGCCCTTTGAGCGCAGCCATTTTGCTGAAGTGGCCCTCAGTGAAAATGTGACACCCCTGCCTTAAGTGGTAAATAAAATTTTCATGAAGTGTGCTCACAGGTTTGACGTGTAAGCTAAAGGGTTAGCAGACGGTAAAATTTGTTTGCCAAAACTATTCAAATTTATTTTTTGATTCAATGCCGAAAGATCTTGCAGCCTGAACAAAACCCTGAATCTGTAAGAACATAGCAACACCAAACGCAATACAAGTTCACGACCCGGCCACCTGCTTTGAAAGCCAGTGAAAAAAAATACAAAAAAACATATATAGCAGTAATGAGGATGTCCCTTTGTTTATGACAATACACATCGCATGTATCTCCCATCTTCTCTGCTGCTGCCGTCATTGTATTTCACATGAACTCAGTGCTGATTGGAAAACTGGCCTCTTCTTCAAAGACCAATGACGGGAGACACAATACTGTTGATGTTAAGCTGGAAAACAAACACAAATATGGTTTTAAATAGGATTCATTTTATATGTGTTCTTTCATCACGACAAATCATCCTTATGTCATCTTCTGCTCTCATTGCGGTCGAGTTTAAACCAGAATCATGTGTGAGTGTGGCTGTTAAGTGGTTGTTCTGCTCCGGGCTAAGGGGCTAACTTAAGCTAGTATTATGGAGGCTGCTGGTGAGTGAGTCAGTGGAGATGTAATACTTGGCACTGGCACTAGTTCCTGTGTCTCTGGTTCCAAATTCCCTTTCTGTTTCAAAGGTGCAAAAGTGCAAAAAGTTTCTAATAAAAAGAGATGCATAAAGCCAGAGGAGGTGCTAGTATTCAAAACTTACTATACTTTAATAATGCATACTTTATTTTGGTATAGTTTAATTCACAGATTACACTGATATAGTTTAATAGTAGAATTTAAAAGATGTACAAATTAATTAAGTCAAAAAAAGCTACTTCAACAGCTATTATTACAACTGTCATTATCCGCTGCTACCATAGCTACTTCTATTACTACTTTTAGCTTAGAATTTTTACAATGTACTGCGAAACGTCACTATCACAACTCCTAGACTACATTTAATGCTTTTATGAATGAAACCTGATGGTGATCTAAGGCTAAAATAGTATCAAACAAATAAACGTGTGATCTGGTGCTAATCTTTTTCTACTTCGTTGCTACAAAACTGCAATTTTCACATAACTTCTAGTTGGTGTAGTCAGGTTTTAAACACATTCTTTGGCACCAAGTACCAATTTGGCCTGTTTAGTTACATTTCTCTCCTCTCTGCTCCATTCTGAACTTGGATGCTATGAAGCCTCCCAGCGTTCCTCAGAGTGTCTTAAACAGCACATGTGTGTAGAAACATGTCTGTCCCGCCTCCTCTCTCTCCTGGACCACTTGAAGATGGCGTGGGCGTTCAAAGAGAGTAAAGGGAATAGACCCAGGCACAATTGTTGGATCACTATTCCTAATGCATCCATGCTAACCCCATGACTCGGGATTGAATGATTGGGTGGGGTTTTGGAAGGGGCGGGGCTAAGTGTGTTTTGCACATCATTATCTCCATTAGCTGCAACTTGTCCCCTAAAGTCCACTGTAAAAGAAGGACAAGAAGGAAAGAGCAAAGTCAGGCCAAACTCAAAGAGGAGAGAGAGATTAAGGAGAGAGAGAGAGAAAGAGAACTGAGAAAGAAACGAGAGGGGAGAGCAAGAGAGGAGTAGAGAGAGAGAGAGAGAAAGGGAGACAATAGAGGGAGATAGAGAGAAAGGAGAGATAGAGAAAACAGAGGAGAGAGAAAGAAAAAGAAGAGAGGGCGAGAGAGATTAAGGAGAGAGAAAGAAGGGGAGAGAAAGATGATTAAGAATGAAACGAGAGAGGGGAGAGTAAGAGAAATGAGAGAGTAAGAGGGATAGAGAGAGAGGGAAACAATCGAGGGAGAGGGAGAGAAAGAGAGAGGAGAGAGAAAGGAGAGACAGAGGAAACAGAGAGAGAAAGAGAAAAAGAAGAGAGGGAGAGAGAAAGAGAACTGAGAAAAAAATGAGGGAGAGCAAGAGAGGAATAGAGAGAGAGAGAAAGAGAGACAATAAAGGGAGAAATAGAGAAAGGAGAGGTAAAGAGAGGAGAGTGAGAGAAAAAGAGAGGAGAGCGAGAGATGGATAGAGAGAGAAATGGAGGCAAAGGAAGAGAGATGGAGTGGTCACTGGAGGTTAGGCTTAGCTCTGCAAAGGCAGTTTATGTTTTGTAGTGAATTATGCCTTAATTTGACATTTGCGTGGGGTCTTTTGGGAGTGACATCCACTGTTAAACATTTGAAGTCATAAAGTTGTGTTGCTATGGAAGCCGGTTTCTTAAACTGTACAGCTGAGGGGTGACATATTGTGTTATCTTCAGCCTGGGGTCTCCACAATTTAACACCTGCTTTAAAGCTCGGGACAGATATTCTGAGACAGTGTGTTCCCCTTTATATAATTTATGATCCTACAAAACAGTATGTAATATATGTAAACTTATATTACACTTCTCTAGGTTTGTAGGTTCAACTTTTAGTGGCAAAACATATTTTAATCCACTTCAGCCACTTAATTAACATAGTTCAAAAAATAATTTGTTAAAGATATTTTAATTCATAATTAACAAAAAACAACAGGACACAGTGGTAAATAGAAAATCAATATTTACAATAAGAAACAACAGACACAAGGAGGTGGGGTGGGGGATGCAGATACTCATTATAAACATCTAATTATGTAAATGGGATTGATGGACATTATCAACATCATAAACATTATATGCCATAAGGGGCCATACTGTGGAAGATCATAGCCAAAGGAGCAACATTTCCATGGAGACAAGCTGGTAAAAGTGATGGCTCAACATAAAAACATTTTGAGCAGTTAAATCAAATAAAGTGGTTACATCCTTTTTGGCATATGGCCGGTTGCCAGAGCTCCTGTGCAGTATCACACAAGAGAGCCAAGCCTTTTTTACTGCAGTGGAACAGATGAAACCCTTCTCCACCCAAGCTGATCCGCTGCTATCAAAACAAATATAAAAAAGAAAGGAGGTATGCAGGACGCTCACTCTCACTCTGCTCACCTGTTACCCGACACACACTGGCCCTCAGCCACAGAGCTCTGCGTTTTTGGACCGGGGACAATAGCTCGGTCTATGGAGGGCTACTGGATCCAATGGGCGGTGCAGCTGTGAGTTTACAGTCTCTTATTGTTGTCTCTTACAATACACGAGCGCATCCTGCTTTACAGTATTATCACTATTGTCTTCCTAACAGCTATTCTGGGCCGTCCTTCGCGTCGAGGTGGTTTCCGCTCGTGAGGGATCCATTTTCAGCTCATTGAAGTGGCGTTTTGTTGTTAGGGTTTTGGCTCTAAAGGTCAGTGGGATGTCCTAGCTCTGTCGTGTGTGAGAAAGTGTCTGGGGAGGAAGTACTACACAGGCAGCCTTTCACCTCTCTGTCTCTTTTGTTTTTCCTGTCTACCCTGAGGACAGATTCTTTACAAAGTCATGTGACACCTGTCAGCAACAGCACAGTATACACAAATAGGAAGGCAGCCATTGAAAAGTAGGTTAATAAAAGTACTTCCATTCAAACTGGATAAAGAGGCTGTCTTATCTTATTTTTGTAGATGAGTAAAACTTGTCTTGCCCCAGTACAGATATATTGTATAAGTAGCTGCTGTGAGCTGCCTGTATTTAATTATGAAGCATTTTATTTTCTGCAAACCAGGAAGTGTGCTGTTAGCATGCTAGGTGTTTATAACTTCATTCTGACAGCCAAACTCTGCTCTGCTATATGAAAATTGTGAAACGCATTTATAAAGTCATTGCAGTGAATATTTAGGATGCTTGGGATGCGTTAGGATGCGTTAAGTGAATAATGATTATGGACGACTGCAAATATTTTAAAATGAACTAGTTCTGTTTTTCATGTTTTTAAGAGCATAAAAATCAGGTACAGAGCCTTTAACTACTTTTAAATTACTGGTATTTTAGAGTAAGTAGCCTTATCAATTTGTTCAGTGTTATGTTAGCAAACAGCCACGCAGTATGTACAGAACGTAGCAGGATTTTACAACAGATGCTCTTCCTCTGCACTAGGAAACTACAGCACAAAGTTGGAAGAGTGAGTGGTTGGCAAATTGACTGTGCCATAACTGACCATTATGAACAATAACATTTATAAATTAATTTAAATAATTGTTCATGTTTAAATAAGAGAAACAAACAGAAACTGGATTGATTGTAAGCTGTATTTAGGACAAGGAGTAAATATCCTGAGGTCATAATTGTCAGTGGTAGAAAAAGTGCTCTATTTTGTTCCTTAAGTTAAAGTACAGATACTAGAGTACAAAAAAATACTCAAGTATCACATGAAAAAAAATATACTTAAGTAAAAATATTAAAGTATCTGTTTAAAATTGTACCTAAATAGTAAAAAGTAAAAGTATTTTATACAGATTTTGGTCAAGATTTGTGCTGCATCTTACTTTTTTAATATGTAGGTGGATTGACTTTTAAAAGCACAGTGCAACTTATGAAAAACAGAATTGAATTGAAAATATTTCTCCTATAGTCAACCCTTTATAGTCCATATACATGTGAACTTCATTAAAATGTCACACGATGTCACCATGACGATGATGAATGGGCAAATAGTCAGGTCAAATATCTTCATTATTGATATGTTTGAACAGTGTGACCTTTGACCTGCGATTATTGTTCCCACCAACCTGCTGCTACAAGTGTCACTCAGATTGTAAAGGCGACTTAATCCAATCAAAGTCAGTTCCTCTGAGTCATTTTTCAAAGTAGCATAACAAACAAATACAGTGGTGACAGATAGTGTGAAAACTCCCTTCATATAAGCCCATATGAATGATATTAAAACACATGGAGGCGACATTTCTAGCCATAATTATGACTTTTATCATCAGATGTTGGAGTTATAAAGGCCGGGACATTTGATTTATATTATGTTTGTCTCGTCATCGTCCAGTGTTTTGGTGAGGTCATTCTTTCTGGAGCACATAGCGTTCATTGCTGACACATTGGGCTGTTCTGACGGGTGAGGAGGCAATCTGCACTTTTATGGATATTTCGGGGATTTTTCTTTTGTAGCTTCATAGATAAGGCTAAGTGGTCACTGCAACAAGAATGGACAAACCTTCTGCTCTGAGTTAATGTAAATGGTCATATTTTTATACAGCGATTTTCCACCTGTACATCAAGGAACCACACCCATTCACGCACATGTCGATACACCAGTATACGCAGACACTGAGGTGGGTTAAGAGTCTTGCCCAAGGACTAATGATGAGACTTTCTGCTCTTTTATGGGACCTGAGTCTTTTGGATGCATTTGTTCCGGCTCTGCTTCTGCTCTGATTCTTGTGTTGGTTCGCTGTTAAATCATCAGTATAAAAATGCATAAAAAATGAGATCCGGTTGCAGCTGTTCACTTTGAGGAACTGTTCAAAGGAGCCGACTCGTTCAACAACATCACGTCACTACCAAGGACACAATGACGGCATTTGTCTGTGGGAACTAGCATCGCACCGCCAACTTTGGGATCAGTTGACAAACACTCTACCAACTGAGCTTCACTGAAACGATCTTAAATGGCAATTAAAAGTACAAAAATATAATGCTAGGCTATATCAGAATGTGTGTGTATTTCTCATTTACCATAAAGACTTTATTAATAAAAGAGTATTATGCAAAATTGACTTTTTAGAGCTTACCATGTTATAAAGTCCATGCATGTTTGAGTAATGTAGCAATCCAGGGCCCTATTCGAACCCTCCTTCCAGTTAGCAACACAATTATCTAAAAAACTGTATGCTACAACTTCACAAACCTGGTGCAATGTGCTGTAGTTTGATTGTTGAAATGCATGCCGATTGTGTTGTAATAGCGCTCTGAAAGGGAAGTGACTTAGCGTGGAGAGCAAAGGAAGAGGAGACTCAAAGCGTTAATGTTAATATGTTGTTTTTGAGTATAGCATTTTCAAAACACTAAAAGGAAACATGGTGATCTAAATATGTAATCTGTTAAACCCCATAGAAGCAAAATACCCGCTTTTTAACACATGAGAATTTACAGTAACTGGACGATAACCCCGACCACATTACACTTCAGTAAGGGCAGCTGGCTTAATATTTCACCACATAAAAAGTTGGACTGGGAGATCATAAACTTTTGCGATTCCAAAAAGGGAAAAGCTGAAGAAATAAAAGTTACCAGAACTTGTACTTTAACTTCAAATGTTTAACAAATCGTAAATTTATCTGCACTCATGAACCGTTCACAAAAAGTAATGAAATAAAATAAAATGTGTTATAGAGTAGGCTTTTGGTCACCCACTTGATTGTCGCTGCTTATGTTGTGGATTTTTCAAAATAGCCCCCAAAATTTGAACTCCTAACCTTATGTAATCCTATAGCTTTCTTTCAAACCACTTCAACATCATTATAACTAAGTTCATGGGTCGTGGAGAGCTTTAAAATGGTGGCTCACGACTTTGATACAAAATACGGTAATAGGAAAGACACGGTTGGTTTCAGCACCACAACTTTTGGGCACAATGGGCATCTTTCAGCAACATGATTTTTGTGGTTTCCCCCCAAATCCTCGTAAAATCTGTCACTCAAATTCTTCTAGCCTCTTGGATTAAAGGCCATCCAAAACCAAAGCAGTCCCCTTACGTTTGATCAAAGTTCTTTCTGAAATTGCGTAACGACTGCTAATCTACAATACCGCCAGATAGTCTCCTGTTTACTGGGCAGTGGCATAAATATACAACGGCAAAAAAATTAAATTCATTCCTTTCGGGTCTTCCACTGTGTTAGTAGTCGAGCTTTCATGTCTAACCAGTCAAATATTTGCAAGCACTTCCAAATATTATGAGAGTTAGTTTTCAGCAGTCCATAGCATGCCTCCTGATGCAGTGGTGAGGATATTGGTCTTGGCGTAGGAGCACACACGATCGCGTAAACATGTCTGAGAACCAGCTGGCCCCGCTAACCTCTGCAGTCTGGCACCGCGGCACTGGGTTGACAGATCTGACCTCCAAACGGCAACTGACCAGGAAGCACACAGAGACAATTAAGCTAGCAATTAAAACAAGCGAATTCCATGGAGCTGAGCAAAAGACAAGGACGATCTACATTTTTGTCAAATAAAGAGATTCTGTCATGAAGTGGTCGAAGAAGACAAGCGTTATCTGTGACCTCATATAGAAAAATAATCATAAAAGTCGGGATCTCCTAAATGTATGTTCTTTTCTTTTTAAATACTAGCAATCAGTATTTTTTCAAAATCTTTCCAAACTCATTGCCACATGTCAATCACATTCCAGTTTGTGTTTTTATCAAGTCCAAAATTATAGCTCAAAGTTTATGTAAAAGTACTATAAAACGTGTAAAACTGTAAGAAGCTTAAAGGTGTAACTTTTCTCATGGAGGGCCCGCCACCCGCTTGTCTATGGAGATGTTACTACTTTACCTGAAATGTTCCAGAGTATGACTATAGTGTAGCACTTTGAGAGGCTTTGAAAAAGCACATTACAAGTGTAAGCCATTATTATTATTATTATTATAGTATGGCATTAAGCCTGAATATTTGTTTTTATTCCCCAAAAACATACTGAAAAATATGCATTGTCACTATTAGTGAATCCGCCTGTCCACAGATCTGATCTATTGTTGACATCACTAGCTTGTTTCCTTAAGGAGATAAATATGTTTAATACCATGCTGTGGGACATGCTAGCCAAAGCAGTGACATAAGACGCAGACGCAGATGGCCTTCAATAGGAGTGTGTCGAACATAAAATAGTGAAAGTCTCTTGGAAAAACTTCAAAGCCCTATAATTAATAGCCTTTGTTTTTAAGAGGTCTACATGTGCAGATTTTCTGATGGGAGGCAAGCACCTGCTTGTCTCCATGGAGAAGCTATTGCTTTTCCTGGAATGTTCCAAACAAAGGCATCTATCTCTTTTTATTACTCAAAAATACATGCATTCCAACTGTGAGAGCGCTGGTCTCTCCACAGATGTGACTTGTAACTTAGTGTAGTGGCATCACCTGCCTGTCTCCATGCAGATAAGCAGGCGGGGGGCCACTTTACCCATACACTGTATTCTATTCAGTATACTGCATTTTATTTGTCACAACCAACCTCTGTTATTGACCTTATTCTGCTTTACTTAAACTCACTTTCTTTGAGAATCACATTCATTTCAATGGAGAATTTGATGTTCTATGTTCATGTGACTAACAAATCAATACTGCACCGATTCTCTGGGAGGCTTTAAAACTGCTCTGTCCCTATAGAGAATGCAACATGAATGCAGTGGCGGCACCAGGTGGGGGCTTGAGGGGGCACTAGCTTCCCTTAGATTGGCAAAGCATTGCCATAACTCTCCTAAAGATTTTTTTTTACGAATTTTGATAGCACATTCAGCTGACTAAAAATGTGTAAATGGCAATTACAGAATGTTCAAACTACAACTGAAAATTCCATATTAGGTTTTTATATATCACTATTTGTTTTAAACAGCGACTCAAACGTGGTAGGGGTTGGGGGGTACGCTTGCATCCATAAAAAGCTCTGAATTAACATGTTAAGTGAGCGCCCCACTGAAGAGCTTAGCACCCCCATAGCTCCTCCAACCAAAAATATCTGGCTCCGCCCATGGCCCCACCCACGGTGACTTCCGGTGAATAACACAGAGTAATTCAGCCCAACTTGCAAATGAGCTGTGCAACCTGTCAGTTCAAATCAAGTGGTTTTAATTTTCTTTCTCTAAACAAGACGTAAGTTTTGAGTTATTACGACTCTTTTGCGGTGCCCTTTTTCTCCACAAGGTTATTTAATCACTTCGCTGTTTTGGGTCCCAGAACACATTACAGATATACTTTTTATTGCAAGGAAAAACAATATTATGACACGATCATTAATTTAGTTCATTACAGATGCCATGCAAGAGTTGTGACCATTTGCATAGAAATTAAAACTCTTTTTCTTGGCATGGGGGCACAGGTTTCTTGGGAATCGATTCTGCAGGTGTGGGGTATATTTTGTTTAAAAGTTTGGTAACACTTACATCCAGATTTTGAAATGGGCCAGAACAACATTGAGAGTCTTAGCTAAAAATGGTTGCTATGTATCATCAACAAAAAACTGGATTTAAACCAGAGTAAACAGTAACTTGATGAAACCGCGATGACAGACAAATGAGAAGAATGCAGCTTTCGTTTTGAATTGTAGTAGTATCTGTTTTACCTTTACCGAGAGCAACTGATTTTTGCCTGAAGGAATCAATGACCCAAATATAACCCTGTGATTAAACGTCATTATTCTGTACATAGAGAAAGATAAATAGACTGAGAGGGAAATTTGTTTTGTAACTTTTGTCTAATCTATTTTGTTGGTTTTGGCATGTTTCCCTGTGTTAAGCTCCTTTATTTTGGAGAAGAGAACTGCTCCATGGAAGGATCCCTGAAGTTCTGTACAATCCATTCTCCAATAATACATTTAAAAACCACACATATACTCTGAACATAAGTGGCGCGTTTTTACTTTCACTTCAACATGAGCAAATATTTCTCCATGAGCTGTCTGTGTTCTCCAGCCATGAGGAGTTCACAAGTCTGTATATATAAATGGACATAGCTAATCTGCTTCCCGCTACGTTCCAAATAGGAAGTGACCATGGGCTGCGCTTCCTGCTAAATCGACTCTGGCTCCAATTCACTTAACGTTGGAAAACAGTGGTCCAGGTATTTTTATTTCGCTATTGTGTCTGTAACTCAAGATATGAACATTAATAACAAACAAACCAACTGCCTTTTTTACCTGAGCGTTAGCAACAGGTTTGATTGACAGCGTTGCTAAGCGCCTGCTCCCTGCTAAACCAGCGAGTTTATTGGTTCATTACCTTCAACAGCTTTGTTCCAGATTGACTCTTTGGTTGCTATGATACTGGCGGTGGGAATTTGGCTCTAATAACTGCTAGCCCGATGAGCTTCAGTTGATTGGAAGACGTCACACTCTCTTGGGCCATTTCTTTATATAGTGTTTAGAATGTATCTGTTTATCCAGGACACTGCATGGGACAGTGAAAAAAATAAAAAATGAATAAATGGATAAATAATAGAAGAAGTAGAAGAAGAATTTTTTAACAGGTGATTTTTCTGGGCTTTTTTGAAGATGGTGAGTGTGGATGAGTCCCTGATGTGTTTTGTTAGTGAGTTCCAGAGGGTGGGAGCAGCAGCAGAGAAGGCCCTGCCCCACCCAGGTCTTATGTTTAGTCTCGATGGAGGAGACAGGAGCTTGGCATCAGCTGATCGGAGAGCACGGGTGGGTGTGTGGTGGTGGAGGAGCTCAGAGAGACAGATGTGGGCTAGGTTATGTACACAATGGTGAGGAGCTCGAATTGGACACGGTGGAGGATGGAGAGCCAGTGGAGGTCTCTGTGGACAGGGGTGATGTGTTCGTGGGAAGGGGTGCGGGTGAGGCAGCGGGCGATGGGGTTCTGAATGAATATGTTTATACCCTGTTAAAGGCGGACTATTTCATTTTTCTGGTGGACTAGGTTCATCAGACTCCGTGGGTTTCAGTGGAGTAAACATACTTATTTTACTGAGATGACTCACCTCTGCACAGATATGACCTGTAACTTGGCCTGGTGCCGTCATATGCTTGTCTCAGTGGAGATAGACAAGTTTAAAGCCATACTGTGGAATCTTCTAGCCAGAGAAAGAACATCTCCATGGAGAAAAGCATGTTGGCGATAAGTTGCATAGTGCTCCTTTAGAGAAGAGTACGCTACTTCCACCTACAGTCCCTGGATTTGTTCATTTTTGAAATAGATAAATAAAATAAATCAAATCTCCATCAATGACCCATATAATTCACCGTGGTTACCCAATGAGAGAAAAGTTGACCTCAAAAAGTACTACATAGGGTTAAGTCGACTCGTATAGCTTGGGACCTCATTAAGCTCTAAAAGTGAGTCAAGGGCAGTTGTGTGAGTGTTTACAAATGACTGCAATGACCTAACACGCAGCAAATGTAGTTCAGGTGTAAAGGAAGCGGAGATGCAGCATAGCACGTTAGCCATGGAAATCCTGCCCCAGAAACAGGACCACGAGTGAGTGAAAAACCTAACCAAATTAAGAATGGAAGAATTAGTAAAATCAGGCTTGAATTTCAGACCAATCCTGCTGTGGATCCGGAAACGTGCACATTTAAACAGGAATGCGTGTCTATTTCTGTTGTTTGTTTGAAATCGACAACTTGTGGCTCCAATTAAGAACATAACTTTTACTAAACATGATCTGTAAAAAGCACACCGTATGCTGTAGTCTAAGTAAAGGGCTCGACACACGGGGAGCGACGTCGCTCGCTCTCCATTTATTTTCAATGGTCTCTGTGCGACACTGCGAAAATCGCTCGTCTCTCTCACCTCCGCGACAAGCGAAAGTCGTGCACGTGAAAATCTCGCGCTCGTGCATGTCGACGTGCACACGCGGGCCTGCGACGCGACTAATGAAAGTTGAAAAATGTTCTACTTTTATCGCTGTCGCCTGCACAACAGCCAATCAGCGAGAGTTTGATTGATGAGCCAATGCACTGTCCACTTCAGAAACATCATGGAGGAGAAAATTATACTCACGGTGTCGGATTTCCCAATTCTTTTTGACACATCTCAAAGAGACTACCGAGATATATCAAGAAAAGCAGCTGCCTGGGAACTCATTGGTGCCAGGGTGAATATGAGTGGTAAGTTAACATGCGCAAATTTGTTAATTCAGATAAATTTATGGAGGCCAATAAATTAAAGACTGATTCAACATTAAAAACTATATATATATTTATTTAAGGTTTTTACATTAAACAGAATTAGCTGCAGAATAGGGTGGACCCAGGATCGCTTTTTTTTTAGTTTTGTAGAGTGCAACCAATTGTAATATTTTAGTCAAATGAAGCAAAACTTAACGAGATTTCATTTTAGTGTCTTTTTCACATCTACCACTATTAACCTCAAAATTCCCTCCAAATAAACAGCCAATCAGACGTGTAGGAGGCTCGCGATTTGCTCTGGAACAGAGCACGACGTGACAAGCTGCCGCTAGTCGCTGCAGTTTGCCCGTGTGTTCGATTTTAAAGCCTCTGCGATGAGTGTCGCTGCACGCTGTCGTTAGTCGCTCCCCGTGTGTCGAGCCCATAATACATTATAACTGATTTATTTATGGCTTTCATCAGTAAGACAGATAGCCATTATGTTACTGATTCTACTTGTCCATTTATTCGGAATTTTAACATTGCAATGCTAGTTTCTTGATCTAAAGCACATGTGTCAAACTCAAGGCCCATGGGCTAAATCTGGCCCTCCACATCATTTTATATGGCCCTCGACAGAATAAATTAAAAGGTATAATGGTCTTAACATGTTATTTTATCAAGAGCAACACCGTTACACAGCTATATTTTTACATCTGTGCAAATGAATATGCAATATTTGTAAGTTGAATAAGTAATAAATACAGAAACAGTTGATTAAAAAGTTCAAGTAGTTACATCTATTTTATATCTGGCCCTTTGAGCGCAGCCATTTTGCTGAAGTGGCCCTCAGTGAAAATGTGTTTGACACCCCTGATCTAAAGTCATTTTAAAAGTTTAAGTTGAAGGTACATCATGTAACTTCTCTGGTGGAAGATCTGCTACCTGCTTGTCTCCATGGAGATGCTATTGCTTTTACAGTATAGTATTAAACATATCTATAGCTTTGTTTTACCATGGGTGGTTTTACTGAAAAAAGCATTGTTATTGTGAGCAGTCTTGAGAAATGTCTTGAATATGTCGACTGTTGGGTATGGAATTACATTGTTTATATACGTATCGCTATGTGGCGTGACATCAGCTGTAACCTGCATAGCTCTTTCCATCCTCCTGATTACTAAATGACGTTATAATGTAAAGCACGGACCTGGTCAGCTGACTCCCACACTATGTAGGCCATGTGCTGCTTTCTTGGGAGGCCTTCTCCTTATCCCCCTTTACTTCACTTTTAAATCTTTAAAGTCGGTACTTAACCCCTAGTAATCATTTTAAGATGTCTAAAACTCTTTTCAAGGCGCGGTACGTATCAGTATTGATGTTAGTGAAACTTAATGGATGCTAAGCTAAAATTATAAACAGCCAATGTTCAAAGAGAATTCCCATCTTGTACCATGGACCCTCTGAAAGCTTTTTAATCGGAACAACGCCCTTAAAAATGTGTGTTATGCTAAGCAAGACAACCAAGAATGTAATCTTTGTCAAACTAGCATTGACTATAATTTCGATTGTACAAAAGCATTTCTAGGAACAAAGTTTTCGCTTTCTGGGCATTTTACTGGAAACTTAGGACCAAAAATAGCAAAAGAAGACCTTAGCCAGCACATAATACACACTGACAATGGCCGCTGTTTTTCATTGGAACACATGTTTATGACATTTTCCACTATAAAGGAACAAAAAACAGAGAAGAATCAAGCTAAAGCCCCCATACTCACCGCTAATGGCATCCAACTCACGTGGACAAAATGAACTGGCTGCGAGCCCAACGTGCATAAAGAGAAGCGTGCGTAGAGTATGTAAATGGATGGAAAAAATATCTTAATTAAAATGGAGGACCTATGGTAAAAGCTCGTTCAATCCAAGCAGCATTGTCTCGAGCTTAAATGAGGCCTGTGGCAGGAGCAATGAGCAGTGATGGGTGAGTGGGGGCGCTACATCAACATTGGAGTGTCACTTGAAAAGCTGGTAGAATTTTTTTACACAATATTTATTTTGTTGTGTTTATTTATTATGTATTACTTAAGTCAGTGTAACTATTTTTCAATTTTGAGTTTGATTTCTGAACATATGGCGCCAACTAGTCCAGACTGACTGTGAGATTTCATTTGTTACCACCTCTTTCTTGTCGCCATAGAAATAGATACGTTTAACGCCATATTGTGGAACATTCTGGCAAAGCAATAGCATAACTACAGCTTCAAGGAGGTGGCGACCATTCCATTATAACTATTACTATAAGTGTACCTTTAATTTACGTAAAAAAAACAACAACAAAAAACCCAAAATGCTTGTCGCTATGGAGATGTCATTGCTTGCATGTTCCACGGTAAGGTTTTAAACATGTCTGCCTTGTATTTAATAAAGGTATTGTTGGTTATTGCTCAAAAGTATCTTAACATCGGCGGAGTTCTGACGTTTCCATAGAGAAAGTGCCATGCGGGGAGCTTTTCATGCAAAACAATAGCATCAATCATGTGGCTGACGCTCCAGCAGAAATGTTACACAGTGCACCTTTAAGTTCTCGCATAGTTTTCGTGGGAGGCTCTTGTCTGCCTAAATCCGCTTAACCCCTTTAACAGTGACTTGGAGATACGCAGTTATTAGTCTGGACACAATGACGGACAGATGAAAGGTGGGCAAGAAGGAGGCACCAGAAGTGAATGTTTATTGGTTCAAATTTGACCTTTGACCTTCACCCCTTTTTCGGGGTCTAACTTTTCCCAGGATACCTCTGCATTTAAATCCATAGATGGGACTGGACTGATAAGAACATGTTTCTCTTATCAGCTACAACCACCAACTGCAATACCCAAGGGAGCAAATTTGAGAGCCATTTCTGTTATTACTTGCTAGCTACTACAGCGCACTTGCCAATAACTTGCTGATAAATCGATATTGTATTTGATGAACGCTTGTGATCTTATAACGGAGGAGAAATGACTGCATCACTTCTTACTGGCAGAGCTGCAGTGGCTATTTAAAACAATGAGGTTAAGGGGCTCTATGTGTCGCAACATCTGACTTGCATTTGTTTACATTCATTTATCAAACCCAGTCCAACATATTTGTGCAAGCATTTTAGTTTGTCCCAGAAGACTATTTGAAGACAGAAATTGGAGTTCATCTGCAAATACTTTAAATTACGCAAAAATTGACTCTAAGGCATGTTAGAATGTTGTTACCTCATCAAAAACATACCCGGTTGTGTTTTGTTTCACTCACACATGTTTGAGTAACCCTTTATTATTCGTCTGTTTACATCTCCAAAGCTCAAAATGCTCTGTTCCACCTTGTGATGTCATGTGGTGGTATTTTTCAAGTTAGCACGTACGTTTTACATTTAGTTCAGTAGAGATCGGCAATTCCAAAGCTGAGACGTCTTGACCGTTTTCATATATATAAGATCGCATAAAACATTCAGAAGTTTCGCCTAAATGTGTGGCAAATTAAACCTGTTTTATATGCGGCGTGAAGTAACTAATATTTTGTTTTCGGTTGTAACCACGACAACCTAACAAACTCATTTCTCAGAGCTTGGTTTGTGTTGTTTTAAAGAAATTATAGAAGAAGCACAAATGAAGTTATTTGCACTGCGCTGGAGTTGATACTGAAATGTTATATCTTATTATACAAAGTTTTGGATGCAGCCGCCAGTGTGTGAAATCCACGAGGTCCAGAATCAGGCCAACCCTCACAGAGACCTTGGACACTGTAATAAATTCTCTAACAAGCTCTATTAATTTTATACTTAAAAATACACCACTGATTTTTGTATTTTCTTTGGTGGAAACTGTTGAATTTGATTTGTCTCAGCTGGGTGGTTGTTACCAGTTATTGACCCCATTAGGAAAGATCTATGATTCTGTCCCACAACTGTAATAATAGAATGTTTTGATCTTAACCCAAATGGAAATATTTTAGTTTGAGGGTAAATGCTAAAAAAAAGGGAAGGGAAAGCAAGTGTATTTGTAGAGCACAATTTGTACACAAGTAATTTAAAGTGCTTTATAGAATACGAAAGTCATTAAAGTCACAATACAAACCAATCAAAACATAAACATTCAGTGTGTTTTGGTTTCTTTTTTTCACAGTATGGCATTATATACATATGTCAAATGTATTTATCTCTATGGAGACAAGAAGGGGACACCACCATACCAAGTTACAGGTCAGATCTGTGGAGAGAAGAGTCTGCTATTGCATATTTTCTGCAATTAAAATGTTTGTAAATTGAAAAAAATGCTAGATGTGAAGCCTCACACTGGTGAATAATCATATTTTTTATATACTGCTCTTCCACCTACAAGACACTCAAAGCACTTTACATCCATTCACACACACATTGGGGGTGAGGTGGGTTAAGGGTCTTGCCCAAGGACACCACAAGATTCATCTGTGGGAGCTGGAATCGCACTTTCCAACCTGTGATTAAGTGAATCTGCCTGCTCTACTAATGATGTTTATATTGAGAGTGTGATTCAAACCACCAACCTTTAGATCAACAGACAAACATTGTACCAACTGAGCTACTGTCAGGCAAAGCATTAACATCTCAATGGAGACAAAAAAGTGACTCCAAACAGAAGAGTTAATTTAGGGTAGTAAAAGAAAAATATAAAATCTGTCAATTGGACAAAAAGTTGTGAGGTGACGATGTTTCGCTGCTCATCCAAGCCTCGTCTTCAGTTCTGGTCAGATTACTGGTGGATGCTAATAGGTGTGAAATCACTCATTAGGGGCTTGAATGATTATGTTAAGTATGATTCAGGCACAGTGCACACTTAATGTAGCTTAATAGACCTATAAACCTATAAAAAAGAAACTGTAAACAATAGGTGATTTCAGTTTCAGTGTAGTTAGCTCCTCCCTTCAGATAGATTTAAGGCAGTGTCCAGCAGTAAACTGACTAGAACTGAAGAAGCAACTTGGATGAGCAGCAAAACATCTTCACTCCTTCAAGTTGTTGTGCAGTTGACCAATTTTATATTTTTCTTTAACAAACAGCAGAGTTCCATAGTGTCTCTTTGAGTATACATAAGATTTAAAACAGATATATATTTTTATACATTCAAGTTTAGATCAATGCATTTCAAGTACTGCGGTGAATAATGCGATCCTTCTCTCTGAGTCTATACGTCTACGGAGTCCACCACATGTTATTTGGTATTGTTTATAACTGTACCTGCTCCTCTTGGACCCTGTACATGAAAGTGGTTATGACATGCCAAATAGGAAATTATACACGATGTTCCTAATCAAGTGCTCAGCTAGAACAAAGACGGAGCACTCATCTCGTGGCATAGTTAACAGGCCCAGATGTGTCCTGTGTAAATGTATCATGGGTGTGTTTGAAAAAATACTGGAAACTTCCTAATCTTCGTTTGAAATATTACTCATTTCGCATCATAATTTAAAACTGTCTGCGTCTTTCCAGCTATAATTGCAATGATAAATGTGGCTGCGATTAGCTAAATTCAAAGTATGACTAAATAGCTTTGTCATGGGTGTTTAGCCTTCTCTACAGGCCTATCCACAAGTTACAAAACACAGCTAATGAAATACAAGCTAGCATGCGCGACCACAACCACTTTGGCGTATAACATTACTTTGGGCTTTTTAAAAACTTAGTGCGAGACATTGTATGCGATGGTTTTGCTCTGACCCGAGTTGTAGCGAGTGAAAGGGGTGATTTAAGAAGACCACAGAACCCGACTGTTGTTTTAACCATTTAAGGGTTTGACCACAATCCAGAGAGCAGCAGCGAGAGTAGCTTTTATGAGCTCGTAAAGACGCCATTTTGCGCCACGCTCGAAAACACGGCTAACTGCTAAACTTTTGAACTGTTTTTATCAGAAGAGGTTATGAATGCACCAGCAGACTGCATTTTAGGATTATTTATGATATTTTTGTGAAATAAAATGTCTGCCAATTTTTTTTATATAATAATGTTATTGGACATACTGGGCTAAGATATACAGTATAAGCCAACCTCATTTATTTTGTTCAAAGTCAAATATTTTCAGAATAGTTTGTTATCCCACAAACTTTGGACCTGTCTGGGGGCATGGACAGGCTACTGTGGTTTAGTTTGGTTCATAAATTGAGGTATATAGCTCAGATGTATGGTAAATGGTAAAATGGTAAATGGTCACATATTTATATAGCATTTTTCTACCTTCAAGACACTCAAAGCGCTTTACATCAAGGAACCACTCACCCATCACACACACATTCATACTCCAGTGTACGCAGGCGCTTTGCAAGGCTGTCATTCAGACCTGTTGCTAATGGTAACAGGAGTGACCTCAGGGAAGGAAGTCGCCTAATTGGTCTGTTATTAATGTTCATATCTTGATTTAATGACACAATAGCCAAATAAAAATTCCAGGATCATGTAGTGCGGGTTAATACAAACATTTTAAAACCAAAATGACAAAATGACTCAGTGGTTGCAATTTGCTACGTCCTTTGTCCTCATGTTTAAAGACACATTATGTAACTTTTTTGGCTCCACGGAGATGTTTTCACTTTGCCTGCAATGTTCCACATGGCATTACAGTATCTGGATTCATTTAGATAAGCAGGTGAAACCATCAGGCCAAGTTATAGATCAGATCTGGGCAGAAGCAACGTTTTTATAGATATTTTAGGCAATAGGTGAAGGTTGAGGAGTCTTTTTTTTTGCACCTTTGGGTAAATTTGGTTTGCAGTGCTGTTAGCTGTGCAGAAAGGCCTAATTCAAAAATAAAATGTCTGCTGTGATTGGCCCGATGGTAGATTCATTGAGCAGCTCTGGTCATGCACGATACTAGAACTTAGCCTAGTCTCAACATAAAGATATATGTTTAACGCCATTTTGTGAACCATTCCAGGCAAAGAAACAACATCTCCATAGAGACAAGCAGGTAGCATGAAAATTACATAGTGCAGCTTTAAAAGTGAAAACTGACTGTGGCACCGCTTTGCTTGGTTTTGCACCTAATTTAGCAAAACACGCACGCTTTTGTAAACATTATAATAGGCTACATTTGTTGGCAATACTTTGTTTACTGCCCTTTGATAACACAGTTTTTGACCTCCTGCCCAGGGTAAACAAAGATAAAATTAACAACATAACATTTAGTTAGCAGGTTGTTCTAACACTGATGATGTTTATTTATCTTTCGTTTCCTCCATATTTCAGACATTTAAAATTTGGCCAAGACCTCGTATGGCTACATGTATTCTGGCTAGCGATTTGATGTAATTGGTTGAGATTTTGGGGTCGTAGTTACACCAATATTTCCACAGCCCATAAACCCAGTGATAAACAGTATAAAACAGTGAAGTAATACCATGTCCACCTCACTCATTGTTATACAGAATATGGCTGCAGGCGATTGGATCGTAATGTTATTGCGATGTAAATGTATACTTGTTCATAGGAATATAAAAGTAGTTGGAAGCAAGCAGCGAAAGTCTGAGAAGTTGTGTCAAAGTGTATATTCTCTGTAGGGCAATCGTACTTTTCATAATGGGAACAGTGGAATAAGTACTTCTAAATTTACCTCTTAGGCTGTTAATGTCACTTATAATATATCTAAATTCACAGGTTTTCTTACATTTCAACATATTTTTGGCAATATTTTTACACCAGATACCCTCCCTGCAACAGCAAATATCACAATTCATTAATAGACTGTATAAAAAGTGGACTGAGGGAGTGTGACTTCACCCATAGTTGTCAGCTTCAGTCAAATGAAGCTCATTATATCAACCAAAGAGCCAATCCAGAGCAAGGCTGATGAAGGTAACTAATGGAGCAGGCGCTTAGCAACGCTGTCAATCAAACCTGTTGCTAATGCCAGCGGGTGTGACCTCGGGGAAGGCGCCTGATTTGTGTGTTATTTATGTTCATATCTTGATTTACAGACACAATAGCAAAATAAAAATATCAAGATCATGTAGAGTGGGTTAATACGAACATTTCAAGTTGATGGAGCCCATGATCGCTTTCTATTTGGAACAGAGCAGCTAGCAGGTTAGCTACGTCCATTTATATACACAGTCTGTGAAGGCCTTGCAACTCTTTGTGGTTTAAAGTTTTCAAAAATTATCAAAACAAAATAACTTTCAGCAATAGAGCTCCCCCTGCAGCTCCCTTATGAGAATACACTGTCAGAGAACAGACTCAAAAGTGCTTTTTTCCCATCTATTTTTATTTATTATCTTTTTTAAAATTGAAATAAGGCATTATAATCACAAAAACACACAATGTTCCCAAATATTTAAAAAAAAGAGCCAGGGTTTCCCCGGAGAACTGTTGCCGGGCTGGTTTTCCGTCTAGAGACAGCAGAGTGAGATGCTTCAAACACAATGAAAATACATTTAACCATTACAGGGACTCACAGACATTTAATACGGTAGAAATGTGACTTAGTTCTGCTTTAAATAACCAGCACCAATAATTATTTTGACAGATATTTTGCATTTTGTTTTGTTTTAAGTTTGTGCCTAAGATTCTCGAGCATCAATCAAAAATCAGTCCTGAAACTTACTCAAATTGAAGTAAAGATTGCTTATAAAACTCAAAATAAAAGCAAACTCTATTATATCCTGATCTTAGTACTACGGCAGGCCACAGTTTCACCAGATATGACTAAAAGCAAAAGCAAAACTGCATTTTACAGGTAATATTTATGTTATAACCGACCATGTGACCAGACAAGTGGAGATAAGAATGACACAATTTGCACCTGTTCCCAGTTATAGCGACAATTTGCCTACAACCCAAAATGATCTCATCTGTGTTGCATTTAATACACACATAAAAAACATTCACCTTCTACATGGGTGAGCAGTTTTACCGATATGCTTTAGTGTACTTGAAGGCTGCATGTTCCTCTTTTCTTTCTCATTAATCCCTTCTTTTTTCCCCGTCTTTCTCTCCGTGTCAACTGTCTCCACGAGGGTAGAGAGCTGCTCTAATAAAACTCTTGTTCTTGACTTTGGAAGGACATGAAAGCGTGGTCTGGACAACTGTTAATGCAGACGGAGCCAAGAGGAACAGAGAGGGACAGAGCGAGTGGAGCGGTGAGGTCCACACACTTAAGGAGATACGCAGATTCAAGTTTTTTAAGATTTCAAAACAGTACAAGTAACGGTATGATTCCTATCTGTCCCACTGTTACTCTGGCAGAGATTTGTCTTGTAAAGTTGCTTCAAAATAATATCGCTCAAGGAGAAGTGCAAAGTAGCTGTCCAAGAAAAGAGTAAAAAAAAGTATTTGGGAAAACTATCACTCATGTAAGAGTAATTGTCAGGTCATAACATCTGATTTACACTTTGAAGTTAATGTAATGTGAAGGACAAAACTTTAAATAATCTGGAATTTTCAAAGGATAGACGCAGAAATGAGACAAACTAAATCATATCTGAAGGAGCGGAGCAAGAAATAAATGTTCAAATCAGAGCAGATAAAGCAGAGTGAGCGGAGTGATGATGTCTCCACACTACAGCAAATACACAAATGAAAGTGTTTTTTAAGATTTCAAAAGTATACAGGTAACAATATATACGTGTCAGTTCAGGTTGGGGGGTAAAGTAGTTGGAATTTTTGCCAGACTTAAAAATATTCCTTGTCTGAAGAGGAAAATACTGATTTCAGACAATACCAAATTTGTATCAAACCAGTCTTCTCCATAAAAAAGTAAGTGTTTAACTCCGTCTAACTGGTCCATAGCTCTCACAAACACATCAACACATCGTTAATACCCACATACCAAGAGCAGCCAATCAGAGCACTGCTTTGAGTGCTTACTTTCACGTTGAGGAGAAATAAAAAGACTGGATTATTAGCTGCAGACATTAGCGGTCTCTGTTTGTCACAATTGCAGCTTTTACAATAGTCTTAATCCCTCATCTTTAAGCTTCATTCTCTTTTTAGTTAGACATGTTAAAACAGGGCCTCTCAAAGTTCAGACCATGTTCATAATTAATATATTTTGTAGTTGTTTCCCTCAAAAAATGTATGCTTGGGATTGTATCATAAGAAACTGTAGTATTCAAGTTATGTTCATTGTTATGACAATTTCCGGGGGACCCCAACCTATGGCCCAGATCCCAGAGGTCCCCAGACCCCACTTTGAGACCCATTGTATTAAAGTATATAATTTCTACCTACCTTTTGCTTTCTCACTAGACCCTCAGTGAATGAAGTCTGAGTCATGTGCTGGAGAGCAGAGGGTCCCCAGTGGCCTGTCCCACGCTGTGATGATGTGATGGGAGCATTTTTATACAACCGCTGCATGAGGACACTTCTTCTGCAATGCCATGAATTATTCAACCCCCATCTGCACTGTTGGACAACTTTTATATTTTTGGGGGAAAGCACGATACAGCTATAGGATCTGATTTTTTATATAGAGAAAGATTAAACGCTTTTTGGCCTTTTTTTACGACGCGTCACCTCAAAAGTTTGTTACGTTGCCAGACACTTGTCCTCTGTGGGTTGTTTAAATTCAGGGCTGTCAGCTCCCATAGCAATGCCATACACACTCCTCTAAACTAAGATGAAAGCCGCGTTGCCAGTTCTGCCAGGGTGCCAGGTTTCTCTCACTAAATGTGTTCACTGTGTGCACCGAAGACCACCAGGAAAGGGAGTGTTGAAACCAAGAAGTTGCCAGACTTGCAGACTTGCCGACCCGTGCCAAAGTGTAGGGATCCACATGGTGACAGAACTGAATATAAAGGTATTTAAATGAGTTTGTGTAAAGATTTTCCACTAAAATTTGATCCACGTCACGGCTCACTAAAGCATCAGTTTGTGCTTAGATGTGAGCTGTAGACAGGTCAAAACGCCTCAGAAATATGAATAATGGAAAGAATAATTGCAAGACACAAAACTTCACTGTATTTTATGTTTGTTTGGTTTTTTTGGGTTTTTTTTTAGAGCATTCAGGTTCATTTTTATAACTACTGACAGGTGAAGTGAATAACATCGTTTTTGTCTTTATTGGCAGACAACAAGTCAATATTTAGTCCAAATCCTAGAAGATGTTCGCCTGAGCAGCCGGTCCCTTCTACATTCTGTTTGAATTTAAAAAGGTCTGGAACTGCACCACAGAGTGTGACAAACATAGACTGTATATATAAATGGACATAGCTAACCTGCTAGCTGCTGTGTTCCAAATAAGAAGTGCTCATGGGCACGTTTCCAGCTCCATCAACTCTGGCTCCATTTCACTTTATACTGAAAAATTGTCACCCCTTGCTCCATAACTGCAGCAGCGAGCCTCGTCATTTTGGTCTTAAAATGTTTATATTAACCCGCTCTTCATGATCCGGGGGGTTTTATTTCACTATTGTGTCCGTAAATCAAGATATGAACAACAGACAAATCAAGCGACTTCTTTCCCGGAGGTCGCTGCTGCTAGTCTTAACAACAGGTTTGATTGACAGCGTTGCTAAGTGCCCACTCTGTGCTAAATCAGAGGTGCGGGTAGGAAAGGGCCTTGCTTTGGATTGGCTCTTTGGTTGCTATGATACTCGCAGTCGGAATTCCTAATATGGAACTGCAAATTCCTTGAGATAAATAAAAGTTTTGTGTTTCGATTGTTGATTCTGCAGAAATCTGAGTGTGTTTTTTTTTACACTAACAGACCTTTCATCTTTCTGATTAGTTAATCCGCCTCAAATCGGAAAGAGAGAAAACAGTTCCAGATCCAATCGTTTTTGTAAAGTTTTGTCAGAGCGTGTGGTTCTGGCTGCCCAGGTGAGGAAGATAGACACAACCATGAGGCTGTTCCCAATCTGCATAATCAAAAGTGTACGGCTGAAAAAAGGAACATTAAATCTGCAACACATGAGAAGGACTAGAGGCTCACCCACAAGTCATAGGGGATAATCAGTGTTTTTATTGGTTTTTATTTTTATAGTGTTTTATTTATTTATTTCGTTTTATTAAAGGGCCCATATTGTGCTATTTTCTGGTCTATGTTATAATGTTGTTTCCTCATCACAAACAGATCTGGAGTTATGCTTTGTTTAAATCGCACATGGTTAACACACAAACCCTGCACATTTCTTTTCGAGTTCTTCTCTCAAACTGAAAACACTCCATGTGATGTCATTTGAAGATACAGGCAGAGCTCCATTGTGTTTTTAAACTCCATACATCTTCACTAGAATCATTTGGATGTTTTCAGCCCTGGAATTGTCAATCTCTGTTGAACTAAAGGTAAAAGGAGTTGTTAGCTTGAAAAATACAGCTTCATGACATCACAAGGTGGAACAGAGCATTTTGAGCTTTGGAGATGTAGACAGACTAATAAACAGGGTTACTCACACATGTGTGAATGAAACAAAACACAACTCCAGGTGTGTTTTTGATGAAGTAACAACATTATAACATGGCTTAAAGCTCACAAGAGTTTTGGGTAAAATAGGACCTTTAAATTTGGATAACAAGTCAAGTTCTACAAATTATCAATTTAGGATCAGTGATCAGGAAAAAGCAAAATGTTCAGTTAAATACTTCACACTAATTGAGTGAAGCATTACAGCAGAGAAAGCAAACAGTTTATGGACAAGCTCTTCCCTCTATACTCGTTTTTTTCAAATAACAAAATATTTAATACTTCTGTCAAAACAGAGACACATTCAACAGTGTGAAACTCTGAAGTTTACCTTGGCGTACGTATAAAGAAATGGACTAAGTGAGTGCGACATCATCCATAAAGTTTGGCTCCAATCAAATGAAGCTCATCGAGGATTGCAGTTATTGGGGCGAATTTGAAGCCAAGTTCCATGTTAGGAATTCTGATGGCGAGTATCATAGCAACCAGGCTGTTGAAGGTAACAGCCCTTCCCGCTCCCTGCTAAACCAGAGGTGCAGGCGCTTAGCAACACTGTCAATCAAACCTGTTGCTAACGCTAGCGGGAGGAATCTCGGAGAAAGAAGACGCTTGATTTGCTTTTTGCTCATGTCTTGATTTATGGACGCAATAGCGAAATACAAATATTGGGATCATGTAGAGTGATAAAATGAACATTTTAAGACCAAATTGACAGCAGTAGTTACAGAGAAAGTGAAGTGGGGCCACTTCCTATGTGGAACACAGCGGTGAGGTTATTTAAATACACAGTCTATGGGTATGTCCTTAATCAACAGCTTGGAAACAAATGTATTGGATCATAAAGTATTATTTATTTCAAATACGTTCTCAATTAAAACAACCGTATCCATCCACTCATCACTTTTGCTATCCAACAGTCCAGCACTAACGTCTCAACAAAACAGGCATTATGTAAGTATAAGCTCCGACCATTTCCACAGCCAGGAATGCACCACTCATTTCAAAGCGGTCTGATTGGGTAAACATCAAAAGACAGCCATATTTTCAGTTAGTATTAAGAAGCTCTATTTCGTTACAACTACATCCCCATAGTCCCTGTCTCTGTACTCAAGACATGCTCAAAAATATAAGGTTACCTCTTTCTAAAGCTCCTAGAGATGGAACGCATTTACCCCCATATGTATCCACTCTCTGGCATTAAGTACTCTTACGTCCTACCGAATTAGGGGACATATTTGGATGGAAAAGGGACTCCTGGCCAGTAAGTCTGAATAAGTTGCAATATTAGATTTGTGGCAAAGGGGGCTGCCTATAATAAGTGCTCTCTTGATGGTTGAGTAATTCAATTTGGGGACTAAAGCAGCTGGCCAGTCTGTTCATCATGGTTTTATTGTATTTGAGATATTTTAAAATATTCTTCATCTCGGACAATCCATAGACAATAGAAAGTAATAGACCATTTGATCAGGGACAATGTATTAGATCAAATATAGACGGTTTTGACTCGTTGCCACCAAAGACATTAAATTGAGTAGATTGTGGGGGAAGCTTATATATTAAAGTTTTTATAAGGCGTTCTACCGTAACAGCAGATAAGGACTTACTGAAAATATACTGTGATGTGTTCTCTTTAATCATGGGTATACAGTAAGCATGACTGCACAAACAACAAACTTTTTATAATGATAAGCTAAATGTAACTTTTCTGGAGAAGGGTGAACCACCTGCTTGTTTCCATGGAGATGGTATTGCATTAAAGTTTTCAATCTTCATGGAGACAAGCGGATGACGCCACCAGGCCAACTTATAGACGACCCCACTCAGAGGAAGAGTTGCTTGTTTTTCGAGGTGTTTTAGGCAGCAAAACTCAGTACTTGAATAATGCAGGGTAGATAAGCTTAATGGGATACTGTGGAACATTTCAAACAACATTGCAGGCAAAGCAAAACACTTCAATGGTGGTGAACCAAGCCCGCCAAACAGTGCACCTCAAGAGTTCATCTTTACTCATGTCTTCTTACAACCTTTTGTTATTGTTATTGGTTTATTTGATCAGGACAGAGCATTTGAAAAAGTTGTGTGATTGTAAATGTACCGGCTTTTGGGTTTATTTCTGTTAATACACATTTTCTCTCACAAACGCATGTCTACACTGAAGGCACGGTGGGTGGGGTGAAGTGTCTTGCGCAAGAACACTGCAGTACATGTTACTGATACCAAAAAATACCAACTTTGGTCAGTGTTAAATGTCCATATTCCCATTATGTCAGACCACAGGTTCCCCTCCTGAACCACATGTTGTCACGGCTAAGCTAATCCTCGCTAACATTATCACACCCAGAGTCCCGGCCGCTCTGCACTTCTGATTCCTCGCTCTGGGCGCTGTACAATAATTGTGATCCAAATGATTCCTGACTTGCTCACGGATTACAAACCACCCAAATATGTCCACCAAAATGTGCTGCTTGTAGTTCTCACTGTTGACATACTTCCTATAGGTCAGATATGTTACAGTACTTATCACTCCAGCATTCCTCTCCGAAAGTCCACTATTCGAGCTGATTTAGTGACTGCGGGGCCTGTCCCTGATCTCTGGACATTGCAGACAGCAGTGGCAGTAAAACACCCTATGCACATGTGACCCTCCTCCCTCCACTAATGAAGACCATAAAGCAGAACGTTTGACAAGCAGCGAACACAGCCGAGGGCCCCGGGCGTGTTTAAAAGAGTCTCCAGAGGGGGCGCACCGCTGAGGGAGGGGACAGCGGGACACGGCTATATACATCAGGCACGACAGAGAGAGACGCAGACCTCAAAACAGGTTCGGTAAGTTTAGGAGGGTCCCTTGGGTGCAGAGCGGTGCAGGTGCAAGGAGGTGTCATGGCGGACAGGGTCAAACTAAAGCTGTTCGGCTGTTTCTGTTCTGTTTACTGAAGCCGGTTGGGAACGCGAAGAGGTTATGTCATAGTTATTTGACATTGATAACTACTTCATCTGAACGCCAAAAATGTGTCTTATTTGATGATTTAGAAATTGCTAATGGAATACAGCGTCATGTATCAAAGTCAAATGGATTTGGTAATAAAAAAAGAAATGTAACTCTGCATTAGGGTGAAATTCTGCTATACTTGAAGGTGCTACGGGTTCTGTAAAATTGTAAGAAAATTGGGCTGTTCGATTCGACCTTTGTCATTTGTAGTAGATACGCTGTGCAAAGCTGAACGAGATGCACAACACCACAAAAAAAAAAAAAAAAAATTCTACCTCCTCGTCAATGCCCGATCTCGTTAAATGTCAGAAGCTAAGCAGGGTTCGTTGGGAGACCGATGGGAACTGATAGGACCGATGTCATTGTGTCCTTAAGCAAGACACTCCCCTTGCCTTGTATGAATGTGGTGAGTCTTTGGTGGTTTGTTTGATAAAGTGATTAAATAATGCAATGTAAAACATCAGAGGAGGAGGTATTTTCCGGGCATGTCCCAGCAGGAGGAGGCCCCGGGAGAGGAAATGGAGGAAGTGTCTGGGGTGCGGGAAGTCTGGGAGTTCCTACTTAAACTGCTACGGAAGAGAATGGATGGATGGAAAGAGCTTCGGTGTCTTAAAAGGTTTTTAAAATCCAAAAAAGCCACACAAAAAAAAAAATCCAAATATTTGCCATAAAGAACTGAAACCAACCAACTTCTGGGCAACTTTTCTACCAACTT
This sequence comes from Periophthalmus magnuspinnatus, assembly GCF_009829125.3. NCBI lineage: Eukaryota > Metazoa > Chordata > Actinopteri > Gobiiformes > Gobiidae > Periophthalmus > Periophthalmus magnuspinnatus. Next base: position 12,156,029 of record NC_047144.1, read on the forward strand.
ACGTCTTAAAATGATTTTTAGTAGCAGCTAAACACATATCAGGACAATTTTCCCCTCCGGCAAGTTGCTGAAAATAAATTATGTTTTTATAACGCATTATTAAAGTTATATAAATACACTCTAATAACAGAAGGGAAACCATTTGGCCATATTTTATTATTCCTTGACGTTGGCCATGCGTGCCTTTCAGTTCTGATATCATATTGTCAACATTACTTTGGCACGCTGCACTTAATTACTAAAGAATAACTGAACAGCTCAAGCATTTCAGAGCAACACTGCAACAAACAAAGCCATCTCATGCACAACGACCCAACATGTATAAGTTATTAAACCAATGTAGCTCGCTCCGTAACTGCTCAGCATCAAACGCCAAAAGCAGCAAGACGCGGGGCATTTTGGAAAATTACTGTTATAGCCTCGATGCTACAAAAGATTAATCAACATCATATGGCGCGAGAAAACATTTAGTGAGAGAGGGAATTCCAGGGACATATGTGGAAGTACTTGAAGACGCCGGCTGCCAACCAAAGGCTTTAGCGCTATGACTCCCCGGTTGTGTTTTTCCCAGATCTCGTGGAGGAAAATAAAATGTTAGCTTGGCGTCAGATTAAGCGCAGGCGAAGGGGGGTCAAGCGCCGCATCATTATTGAAACTACATCTGCTCCGTCAGCACCTCGCAGACTTACATGCAAAATAGGCTCGAAAAGGTCATAGGCTTAGACTTTTTGATGAATTTTGATGGTTTTTGGGGTCAAGAAAACTCCTACAGGGAAAGGTGTATATGAAGAAAGCCAAAAAAAACTTTCTTAAACGGTACAAGTTTGTTATCATGACGTAAGGAAGGTCCATTGATCGATAATCAGTAAAGCTTCATTCAAATTAAATGTGTAATATGTAACTTTTCTAATGGAAAATCTGCCAACTTCTTGCCTCCATGTTATTGCTTTGCCCGGAATCCTCCACAATATGGCATTAAACATATCTATCTTCACGGAGACAAGCTGGTGACGCTACCAAGCCAAGTTACAGGTCAGATCTGTGAAAATGCAAGCCTACTCACAAGAATTTGGTTAGCAATAAAAAAAAAAAAAATACCTGCAATTTCATGAATACAAGTCAGTGTTGTGAGTGTTTGTGCACTGATCTGAAGGTTGGTGGTTCGAATCTCGTTCTCGACTCATCATTGAAGAGGTCAGACTGGAGGTGCGATTCCAGCTCCCACAGATGAATGCTGTCGTTGTGTCCTTGGGCAAGACACTTAACCCACTTCACCCCCAGTGTCTGCGTGTCTGAGTGGTTCTTTGATGGAAAGTGGTTCTTTGAAGGTGGAAAAACGCTATATAAAAACGTGACTATTTACCAACTCAATGGGGACAAGCATGTAGCAGACCCTCCATGAGAAAAGTTACACTGTACGCCTTTAAAATGTCCTAAAATATCAGCCATTTGTGTCGTGATTTGCTGTATTTCATTCATTACATTTACATTATACTAACCTATTCACAATCTCCTGGCCAGTTTTCCATTATGACTGATACAGACAGGGTCAAATGTCACCATGTTTCTCTAGAAGCGTGTGACTGAGGTCCCAAAAGGAAGCGTTTAACTTTGAATTGCTTTTTCTTGAGTCCCAATGGAGATATGAGGTTTCTCACTACAGCCCGCTTGGACCGGACCCTATTTTTATTCACAGGAGGACGTGTGTTTTCAATGGCCCAGATATGACGAGATCTTGTAGCAGATTCCTTCTCCAGTTTTAAAGCAGAAAGTGTAATCTATAATATTTATCAGCTAATGTGGTGTTGTTTAAAAAGAAAATCAAATGAATCGTGTTGAAGATAAGTAAACTTGGCGCTACATGAAATCACATTTGAGGTTTGTGAAGTTGTGTTAATTTTGTCCAGTAGGGGTTGGGTCATTTTGTTAAAATACGCAGAAGGGTAATGAAAGGTTACTGCAAATATTTTGATTGCTGCTGGCTCGAGAGCAAAAGCATCCTCCCTGAAGACGTAGAGGGCTTTGGAGAGCTCATTATAGTCTTTATCTGTAAGGAAACGATGACTATAGCATTTTATATTAAAGGAGTTTCAGGATGTTTTCTTCTTTCAAAGCCTTGGAAAATATATGATTATGTTATCAACCTGCTTTTGAGACATCTATATTTAATATTTGTAGACAGCTTAAAGAAAACAGATTTTCCAGGCACAAATGTAAAACACCACGGGAAATACGTATTCACTGCCAAAATATGTGTTATTATTTCTGGATTTCTGGATTTCTGCATCATGCATACATATGATAAGGAAAGGCTTCATTATAGCAAGTCATGCATAAAATTATCTTAAAGGTCAAATATATACTTATATACTTATATTTTAATGTTTTCAAAAGACATAACATTAGAACAATGAACAATCAGTCAGCTGTCATTTAAATACAATTTCCATTTTTCCCAGTGTTCTTCATATTTTTCTTTTTGCAACCTTAATATATGTCAGTCTCTTCATAATGCAAATTTCTTCCACAATATCCTTCAAGCATAGGGGGCGTCTTCCTTATGCCATTTGTGTGTAATGGCTTTTTTTTGCTGCTGCCAGTAATATCTTGGTTAAATAATAGTCCTTTTTTGTGATGTGTGCGTCAGTGGTTTGCCCAAAATACACTATTATACATGTTCTTGGTAGTGTGTAGACAAATATTTTCCCCATTTCTTTGCCCAAAGTATCCCAAAATTTGACACTTTGTTGCACTGTGGAGATACTTCTGACAGGTTTCTACAGTGACGTTTGGTAAATGGTCACATTTTTATATAGCGCTTTACATCAAGGAACCACTCACCGCTGCACACACATACATCAGTGTACCAGTGTATGTCAAAAGTGGGCAAACACTCTACCAACTGAGCTACTGTTTAAGGATGTGTCAGATGCAGAGGGCATATTTCCTGACGGGTACGGCCTCTGCTCATTATAAGTCAGTGAAGCTGTTCAATAGATTCATTAGGCCACTGCTTGGCCTCATATCTGCACTGACTTTCCACTGTGACGCAAGTTGGTGAAAAACGATGCACAAAACACTCTCTAAAATCCCTAAGCTTTCTTATCTATTAAATGAAGCATGGAAATGACTTAAGCATATGATTTCCACCATTATTTTGACTTTGCTTCTTGTAAAATCAGGTAGGCTCATTTAACACCATTAATAGCCGTAGCTGCATTACAGGAAAGACCCGCGGCTCTGTTGGCTGCAGACTTTTGTTTAAACATTCAGAGCGTTTTATAGACCTGTTCTCCACTTAGCATTGAGTCAGTTTGCATTTTACCATTCACCTCCTAACCCCTTTCAACTAATATGAAAGCCTGATGTTTGGAAGACAGTAAAGTATGCACCAAGTTGAGTTATTTACTTGTAATCACAACTGGTTTTCTGTTCTGTTTTCAAGATATTCCAGCCGTGGGGAATTGTAGTGTGGAAGTAACTATTTATTTGTTGGATGTGGTTTTAGTTAGTAATAAAAAAAAAGCTCTCCCCGGAACTCTGAGTCCCGGCCAGGTGATAAACTGTTAAAGCTATGAAGTTAATTGGAGAATAGGTTACAGACTACACTGATAAATACCATTTGATTATAGTAGACACATAAATCGCACTGTGGGAATTTAAGTGTACAAGTAATTTATGTTTCAACAAATCTACCAAACATTGATAGAGAAATTTGTATTCTACGTTTGACCCATCCTTCTGTACCACTGGGGCAAACTGTCAGGAGCTGTGGGTGCGGGGGACCCATCTCCAGATCTTAAGCTAAGTTTGGTCAGAACTACCTTTAGCTGGTGGATTTTATCTGTTGTGCATGTTTTGGGTTGATGGGGGAAACAAAACACCAGGAAGAACATGCAAACTCCACACAGAAATCCAATCGAACCCCGGGATCTTGTTGCTGTGTATCTATAAACAAACATAGCTAACGTGCTAGACGCCGCGTTCCAAATAGAAAATGTACATGGGCGCGCTTCCGGCTTCGTCAACACTGGCTCCAATTCACTTTGTATTGAGAAACTGTCGCCCTTTCTCCATAACTGCGGTTGTCAAACTTGTCATTTTGGTCTTAAAATGTTCATATAAACCCACTCACCATATTTGTATTTTACTATTGTGCCTATAAATCAAGATATGAACACTAATAACAGACAAATCAGGTGCTTTTTTTTCCCCAAGGTCTCTCCCGTTAGCATTAGCAACAGGTTTGATTGACAGCCTTGGTCCCTGCGCTCTGGTACCTTCAACATCCTCGCTCCAGATTGGCTCTTCGGTTGCTATGATACTCACAGTCAGAATTCCAAATACTGAACTCGGCTCCAAATTCACCCCTGTAACTGCGAGCCTCGATGAGCTTCATTTGACTAGAGCCGAGCGCTGTGCACATCACACTCCCTTATTCCACTTCTTTAAACAGTCTATCGTAGCAACCACTGTGCCGCTGTTGTAGTCTGCATAATCATAATGAATCATCTCGGCATATTAGCAAGAAAAAATTAGCGTATGGGGTATTGGGTTGTCACATTTAAACATCTTTGCATAGCTTTGGTGCTCCGGAGAATAGGAAGTACTGTCTGTGTTTGCGCGGGGGACCCTGATGACGTGGTTTTGCGTTTATTTATTTAGTGTCCCGTTGACCTCATTGAGAAGAGTATTGCTCGGGGGGTTAGGGAGGAATTCCACAAAAGCTTAACCAAACTTCAGCTCAAATTGACGGCAGCCACAAAACAGTATAAGGATTTCTTTTTCCTTTTACTACATTGGCAATTTAGAGTTATTTCATTTACAGAAAGACAGCTTGGAAATGATTCACTTTTTTTGTCAACTTTTTGCTGTGATAAACTAAAAAAGTACTATATTATATGTACCGGGTGTCCATAGATTGTCTTTACAGTAAAAAATATGTTACAAAGACAATTGATAAGATATGCTAATGAGACTTGTTCTATTGTACTCAGTGGTTTCCAAAGTTGTGACCTCATTTAATACACCTCTATATGAGCATCATTAGTCGCACAAAGCACATCAAGACAATACTCAAGTTTTTGCCATGTTCACTGCAGCAGAGCCTCATCAATGGTTACAATCACATCTGTACTGAGTTCAGAAATGTCCTGTATATTTGTTCAATACATGATATCTTCATCACAGCCCCATAGAACTCATGATACACATTGTGGCTTTTCTTGTGGAGGATCCATTTCTTTGAGGTTCATCTTTAATCAACAGCATGCCTGAAATACAAAAATGCAATGTGAGCACAATAGAACAAATCTAATTAATATATCTTATCATTTGGTTTTGTAAATTTGTTAAGAGACTTCAAGGACACCCTGTACATTCTTGTATTTTTTTCACTTTTTAAAACAATTCTTGAAAACCACTTAATCAAAATGATACACAGTGTATAACCTTCTGTTCTTATTACTGCAATAAAAAGCCCTTCACCCTTCAATTTCTCCCATCACTGTTTGATAATATAAACCACCTGCTCAACTGTTTATGGCCTTTTGTCAATAACATCAAATTTTACGAGTTTTTAAACCCGAGCGTTCTGTTTCTATTTACATTGCACTGATTTTATGCTATTAGCTTTTTAATTAAGACACAAGGCATCACCGCAGAACCCATAAACACATTCCATTGAAAATAACTTCATATTTCACCTAATACCCGTTTGTAGTTTTGTTTGTATCTCGACAGTAAAAAAGGCACCGCAATATTAAAATGTCATAAAGTTCAAAGCGAGGACTTGATGAAGAAAAGGCGTTTTTTAACAAAGGCTTTTCATACATCAAGTGTGGGTCTGCAGGAATCTCATGCATGCGTAGTGTACTCTCTCTCAGGGTTGCCAGATTTTCAGAGCGCAGCATGTGACCAGGCCTATGAAAAAAAAAAGCCCAAAACATGCAAAAAGGGCCCCACAAAAAGACACCCCAAATAGGAGCAACTAGTTAAATTGGTACAGCTTGTATTTCAGTCATTCCCCTAGACTGTATAAATGGTTGATTAATGTAAAACAGATTTTTAATAAGGATAAAAATCTTCTTTTATGATGTGAAAGTGTTACTCAAGAGCAAGCCAAAAAAATAAAACAAAAACATAACCCCTCTGCTCTGCTCCAGGGGTGCAATGATTGATCAACTAATTGTGACTAAAATTATTGTAGTACTTGCATTTTGATAACTGTAATCATTATCAGAGCTATAACACTCTAAAGCAGTGATTCTTAACTATAGAGCTGGGGCCGAAGGTAAACCCACGAGCACCTTCTTGAGGGCCCCACAATCAGTAGAATATAATGCACAGAAAAAGTCAGGCCCTGAGTTTTAGGTTAAGAATCCGTGCTCTAAAACACATACATAAAAATAAAAAAATAAAAAAATTGTAATTATGACAATTATTATTATTAATTATTAAAATGTATTTAGTTGTTCAATGTATTCAAATCTGCTCCATCAGGACAAAGGCCCTGACTCCACCCACCCACTCCCGACTCCTCCCATCCTCCCTCTTGACACCTCTCACTCACTCTTGACCTCCCTCCTCCCACTCTCCCTCTCCTGACTCCTCCCACTTTCCCTTCTCTTGACCCCTCCCACTCTCCCTCCTGGCTCCTCCCACTCTCTCCCTCTTGACTCCTCTCACTCTCCCTCCTGACTCCTCCCACTCTCCCTTTTGACTCCTCCCACTCTCCCTCCTGACTCCTCCCACTCTCCCTTTTGACTCCTCCCACTCTCCCTCCCGACTCCTCTCACTCTCCCTCCCGACTCCTCCCACTCTCCCTCCCGACTCCTCCCACTCTCCCTCCCGACTCCTCTCACTCTCCCTCCTGACTCCTCCCACTCTCCCTCCCGACTCCTCTCACTCTCCCTCCCGACTCCTCTCACTCTCCCTCCCGACTCCTCCCACTCTCCCTCCCGACTCCTCCCACTCTCCCTCCTGACTCCTCCCACTCTCCCTCCTGACTCCTCTCACTCTCCCTCCTGACTCCTCCCACTCTCCCTCCTGACTCCTCTCACTCTCCCTCCTGACTCCTCCCACGCTCCCTCCTGACTCCTCCCACTTTCCCTCTTGACTCCTCCCACTCTCCCTCCTGACTGTTGAACGTGTCTGAGTGAAACCCTTGGAGATGTGGCGAGGCTTCAGGTTTAATTAATGGTGCTGTTACAGAGATCAAAGAGACCGCCAACGTGGAGGAGGTATAGTCCTAATCTATGGGTGAAGTACTTCAAATACACGTGGCTCAAGTAGAAGTACATAGCAAAAATGTGTTAATGCTTCAGAAGTTATACTGTAAAGGGCAATTGTTCCAACTACTACTTCTTACCAAACAATACTTTTACCTATATATAATTTATACCACTACTGGGTCAATTTATATAAGGAGTAATACAACGCCAAGTTACAAGTTATTTTAAACTATATAATACTATAATACTAGGCTCCCTATTTAAACTTCATACACCTTCACAAGAACCATTTGGATAATTTCAGCTGTGGAATTGCCAATATCTACTGTACTAAAGGTTAAAAAGTAGCTGTTAACTTGAAAACTACCACTGCCTGACATCACAAGGTGGAACAGAGCGTTTGAGCTTTGGAGAATGTGGACAGACTAAGAATAAAGGCTTACTCAAACACTCAAAAACACAACTCCAGGTATGTTTTTGATGAGGTAACAGCATTATAACATGGCTAAAAGCTAAAAGAGTCAATTTTGCATAATATAAGGCCTCAAAACTAAACATATTTTATTCTTTTGTATAACTGAGTACCGCCATTACTTTGATGTTTTTAATTTTATACCACACACATATCTGGTACTGCTCTAAGGCTTTATAGGTCCAGATGTGTTCATTTAGGAGCTTGGGACACACTTTAAACACCTGTGCTCCCCTCACTCATAAAACAGAATCAAACTCTCTCCCAGGGGGGACTTAAGGGCATGTTAGCCGATAGGACATCCCAGCAGACTCAAGGCGCTTGTTTCATTGTCCCGGACACGTCTAAAAGTCACTGCTGTTTACACTGGGATCGCCGTTGTCATGGTTTCTGACAAGCATTGGGGGATGACCTCAAGATGGCTGTCGAGATTATTTAAGAATATGACATTTGCGGAGAAGTCATTCTGGTGTGTGCTGTTAGTCAGAGTTCAGATGGAGTTTCACAGTAGATGGTGGGATTTTGCTGACTGTGCAGTTTGTTTTAGTACTTAGTTTAGTAATAAGTATTATACAATAGAGAGTGGATATCTATTAAAAATATGAAAGATTAGAGTTGCAAAGTTTTATCAGTAATTGTAGCTAATGGACTATTAAAGTCATTCTTAACACATCCCAACAGCTATATTATTATTACAGGCAGCAGCAATATAAAACATAAATGGTAAAAACAGACTAAACATTTGTGGTTTTGTGCTGTTGGTTCAAAATAAGTCAGCTGAGTGCTATCTAAATGTAATTATAAAACCCTTTTATTGTCTTATAATCAGGAAGTGCACGTTAGCATGCTACTTGTTGTTAGCTTTACCGTGACGTCTCCAGAAGTTGTGAAAAGTGCTTATAAACTCATCGTGGTGAGTAACTAGGATGGTCTGAATGCATAAAGTAAATGAAGAATAACTTTGGACCACTGCAAATCGTTTTTCAGACAGTAAAAATCATGTATGTACAAAGTTTGACTATTCAGCTACTGAAATAATTGTTACAGCTCTATAAATTATAAGCAAACTACTAGATAGACGAAACAAAAAGCTAACTGAAGAACTAAACTTCACCAAACTATAGAAAGTCGACATATTATCATGTTTATTGGCTGTTGTGATTTCTTCATTTTGTTCTGGTTCACATGAGCGTATCCCAGTAATATGGGGGAGCCTGTACAATCATTCAGATTTCTTCATTCCCAAACGCAATTTCCAGATACAAATTCATCCAAGACGTCAACAGTGTGTTTTGACGTCAGTGTTAGGAAACCTGAGAGGCCTTTACTCTAACATAGAGAGATTTACAGAATCTTTGGCATCAGCATCAAAGCAGCAAAGTGATTTCAGAGCATGAAATAGTCTAAAGTCACTCACCCATTCACACACACATTCACACACCAGTGTACGCAGACACTGGGGGGGCAAAAGGGGGTGAAGTATCTTTCCCAAGAAAGATACTTCAACAGTATTCATCTGTGAGAGCTGGCATTGCACCACCTCCAGTTTAAAAGACTAAGAAGTTGTCAATTAGTGGAGATGTTATATTGGAAAAATTGAAATGTTGAACTGTTGGCGATGGCCGTATAGCTCGCAATGGTAACAACATAGGGCTCTGGTGTACTCAGACACTGGGGGGCGAGAGGGTTTAAGTGTCTTACCCAAGGACACAACAACAGTATTCATTTGTGGCTGCTGGAATCGCACCGTCAACCTGTGGGGCAGTGGATCTGATCGCTCAACCAATATATTTTTATATATATATATATATATATATATATATATATATATATATATATATATATATATATATATATATATATATATATATATCGAGAGCAGGATTCAAACTGCGAACCATCGGATCACTGGGCAAACACTCAACTGAGCTACTGTTGCCCACATTGGTCACCGAGTAGCCTATTTTTGGGGCAATTGTATTTGACAAGTATATTTTTAAACCTGTACTTGTAAATTTGTCTAATTCTAGCCATGTAATTGTATTACGCTACATTTAAAATCCCAGAAGTTACTGAGCACAACGCAGAAGTCCCACTCGTCCCAATGCAGCGCTCACATCTGTATCTGCTCCTCTCTAAAAACACACATAGCAGGACTGTATCAACTGCTCCAGAGCTCCAGAGCATATGTGGATGGTGGTTCAAGTTAATTCAGCTAATTTAGTTTCATGCACAAGATTGATCTGAAATGGCACTAGAATTTTGTAAAAAAAATAAAATAAATAAAAATAAATAAATAAATAAATAAATAAATAAATAAATAAATAAATAAATAAATAAATAAATAAATAAATAAATAAATAAATAAATAAATAAATAAATAAATAATAATAATAATAATAATAATAATAATAATAATAATAATAAAACAAAAAATAAGCGTAGAAACTGGCACTTGGTATTGCTGGGTTTCAGATGACATAACAGGTTCATTGGCCAATGATATTTAATACAGATGGAGGCTTCTAAAGTGATTATTGTCAAAATGCTGATTTTTGTTGTAACAGGGAGTTCGTGGGTCTGGTCAGTAATAGAAATGATCGGGTTCAACTATTTGCCTTTTGGATATTTCATGGCAACGTACAGTGTAATAGGGAAAACTAGCTCCTCATTTGAGAGTGTGGCATTATCCCATTTTATCTGAAAACCACCAATTTTTCATGCGTATACTTTGTACTTTTCCCTAAGTTCAAGCAGCAGTATTTGTGCTTGTAATTGAGTACATTTGTAGCCACATAACAGAATCTTACACAAAATGGATTCTTGTAAGCTTCAAATCATGCTAAAATGTTGTTACCTCCTCAAAAACATTACCAGAGTTGTGTTTTGTCTCATTAAGTTTTGAATAATCCTGCATTATTAGTCTGTCTATATCTCCAAAGCTCAAAATACCGCGTTCCACTTTGTGATGTCACGTAGTTGTAGTTTTCAAGAGCTCAATTTTACCTTTATTTCAGTAGAGATTGGAAATTCCATGGCTGAAATCATCCAAATGAATCTTGTGAAGGTGTCTAGAGTTTAAAAACATAGTGTAGCGTGGAGTATTTTCCATTTGAGAGAAGAAGTAGTAGTACACAAGAGAGAAGTACACATTTTCATTATTATTATGGTCCTTGGTTCTCCTCTATATCACCAGTCTTATATGGCCAGGATGTGCAGAGAACCTTTAAATGAAAAACCTGTTGATGCCTCCAGCGGGACTGTCCTGAACCAGGCATACTCCCCTCCACCACCACCTCCACCCTTCCCTTCCCTTCCCCACCCCTCTCCTTCCTACTCCGACCCCAACTGCTCGCGTCCTGCTGCCATGAGGTGTTTAATGACTATACGGAATTCCCATAGGACTCTTCTACTGGGAACACTTACCCCCCTTTAACCGACCTCCTCCTCCCTGTACCCCCCTGTCCCGGGATGGTGATGGATGGAACAGGCCGGCGTCCACCAGAAGCCTTATTTATGAGTAACAGAAATGCACTGTCTGTCTGTCTGTCTGCCTATAAGTAAGACATGTGACATCGCGGTGAACTATGTGCTTGTAATAGCGATTGTGGAGATAGGGGAAGTGGTCTGAGTTTAGAGTATGGACATTCCAGAGGTGGAAGCAAGGCAGACCTCCATATCAACAGATCTGCTCCTTCAATTATGTGTTATAGGGACTGGTTTCAGCTCGAGCAGGTCTGGAAGTGCAGTTGACCCCTCGCACAGTGGCACATGCTGGCTGCAAGATTTAAAACTTCCACTATTTACTGTAAAAGTTTTTTTTTTTTAAAGAAAACATTCAAACAACATCAACAGATCTTGTTTTTTTTCTGTATTGGCTCGTTCCATTTTACGCTGCAACCATCAATCATCTACTCCCTCGTATCTCATGATCTGCAGAATGTTTTCATGTACATTTTATGCCGGATGCCCTACCTGCAAACCTGTCTGTTCATGCATTTTAGCTTTCTGTTATATGTGACATTTTGAGGACTTTTCCCCCATTCAAATGATATATTTATTTTGTTGTAAACTGTTAATCGCTATGGTAACGGTCGTAATGTCTGAAAACCATGAATGGACCACCTGTAGTCAGAGGTAGTACATTTGATTTTATTTTATTTGAGAAACTTTTGAATAAAACTGTACTTCTCCAAGTCATTTTCAGATACTTTTACTCCTACTTGTGTAATATATTTTAATGTATCAATACTCTGTGGTCTTGAACGACATATTAAACATTTGAACATTTGTGTTTCTTGCACCACTGCTTCAAATACAATAGATTTGGTGCTTTATTTCATATTTTGTCCTTGAAATTGCATTAACTATCACGTTTAAACTGTTTTTGTTAATGGATCTTTGGCAGTTTGCAAAGCTCGAAGAAACACATTTCGTTGAGGGAGCAGTGATGAAGTGAAGTCGGTGCTAACCAGAAGAAAGGCGTCAGTCAACACGTAGCACACAAAGGTTAAGCTAACGGAAACCAAGTCCACCGGTTCAGCCATTAATGTACAGTTTATCGTCCCAGTGGAAATACTTATGCATTTGACCCATTCATCACTGCGCCTTCGACAAGTGCAAACTCCGAGTGCCATAATGAAGAATGTGAAACAAAAATATCGCTTTAGTTTTCCGAAATACTGACCTGTTCTCTAATGGAAAAGTAATTACCTTGAAATAAATGCTTCCACGTTCACTGTACATAAATCAGTTCAGTTCATTAGTAAAAAAGCTGGTGACTTGAGAGAATTCGTAACATAGCTCTTGACTCCATCTAGTGTTAGAAAGGATTGTTTTAAACTATAATTTTATATTTCTTACCTTTTTTCATGCATAGTCACAGGGAATTGTTTCTGCTTAGTTTCTACTTAGTTAAGGTCTGATTTGAAATTGTCTGTTCAGTTGCTTCATTATGGTTCTCACCGATTAATGATTAACCACTTAAAATATCCCTTAATCCCTTCTTAAAATGTCCCTTTTTATGGAAACCAAGTACATTATATTGTGACTATAGTAGGCAATGTTAGTGGCAAAGTGCTCCAGTGAGGTTCTAACCTTCAACCCTCCAGTTGGTGGGTGAATGCATAACCCACTGCACCACTGCGTATAAGTAAGTTTGGAAGATATGATGAAAAAAAATCAGATTGTGATCTCATTCCCGTGACAACATGTAATTTCTGTCAAATAATCATGACGTGATTCACAAATTTTCTCTTTGAGTGAAGCTTTTTGCTGAAACAATGACACTTTTTCGTGACTACGCCTCCTACTGGTCAGTCTTGGCATTGGTCTGAGTGAGTGACAGGAGGAATTTAACCACTTGCAATGAAAAAGCAAATGACTTTAGTTATCTCTTCAAGGCAATTTAAGTTTACCCAAATTGTGATCAAATTAAAATCGTGATCTCGCTTTAAGATTTGGCCTGCACGTACCGATTTGTAGTAAAGTGACGGTACTTTTTATATTTAATAGCTGTCAGCACTGGCTTTTATTAGCATCTAAATGAATAAATAAAAAGAAAAATATCTATACTCACTATTCCTGTGTCCTTGGTCTGGCTCCTACTTTTACCTCGTTGCAGTCTGATGCCTTTCCGAGCTCAGCATGTCAGACGCAGCAGGAAGCGAAAGTAACAGCTCCTGTCTCCATTTTAGACAACACTGATCCCCCAAACAGATGCTCACCCGGAAACCTGGAACAAAACACATAATTAAATACATTACAAAACCATATTGGGCTGCTGTACGTTTATCACCGATTTGTTAGCTTTGGACCATAGACTGTATCAAGAAGAGCACTAAAGGAGTGTGACGTCACCCACTGCGTTCGGCTCTCGTGAAATAAAGCTCATCGAGGTTAGAGGTTATACGAGCGAATTTGGAGCCAGAGCCGACGCATAGTATCATAGCGACCAAAAAGCCAATCTGAAGCGAGGTTGATGGAAGTATAACGCCCCTTCCTGCCCGCAGTGCTGGTCTAGCAGGGAGCATGTGCTTAGCAACGCTGTTAATCAAACCTGTTGCTAACGCTAGGGAAAAAAAAGCTGATGTTCATATGTTGACTTACAGATAAACGAGCAAAATAAAAAATGCAGAATCGTGTAGCGCGGGTTAATACGAACATTTTAAGACCAAAATGACGAGGCTCGCTGCAGCAGTTACAGAGAAACGGGCGACAATTTTGCAATAGAAAGTGAATTGGAGCCAAAGTCGATGAAGCTGGAAACACACCCATGGTCACTTCTTACTTGGAACGCGGCGACTAGCGGGTTAGCTATGTCCGTTTATATACAGTCTACGCTTTGAACTTACGACTTAACACTATTTCGCTATGATATTTTCAATAACAAACTTGAATTACTTAAGTATAAGAGATGTGATCCAAGAGCTTTAAAAAAAATAAAAGGCTACATCTAAAGAAATGAACGTTTTATGGCATGATTGATTTTATTTGCAACAACTTGGCGAGACCATATCTAATAAAGTTGTCTGATTTTTGAGTCAACACTTTTGCATCCAACTTCTGATAAGTGATGTGTTCTCTCTGTCTCTGTTTCTTGGATGTTGATAAAACAATAATAATGTCAATTGAAAAGCGTTTGGGTTTTTGACGCTGTGCAGATTTGGAAATCTTCTAAATGTTTGGGTTAAAAACAGTTTTGGTTGTTGTGGTGTGTGAGAAAGATTCCTGGGGCTTGTTTATGGCGCATTGCTAGACTCCCAAGAATCTGCAGAGCCCATTGTAATAGATTGTAAACCAGTGCTAGGTCCAGACTTCCATCCGGCATTGGGAACAGATCCTGGTCTGGTCCCAGGTGCCAATGGGTCTCTGAGGACTGGCAAAGTAAACCAGGGCCAATACAAATGAGTCAGAGGGTTTCAAGGAGGTTTGGGTTTACTATTGAAATTGCCTGGTAACCCACAGCAGTAAAACAGCACAGTGCTGTCACGATACTAACATTTCCAACTCGATTTCGATACTAAGACATGGACTCGATGCTCTAATACCGATTCCGATACCACGAGGATCAGTGGAAACGCTCTTTCTTCAAACAATAGAGTGTGTAGTACTTTATTTTATATTCCCATGTGGTCTTATATTTGTGTACTCCCTCAGTCGTCCAGGTAGGTTCCACCGTGGTCCATGGGTGTATACTAGTCTATGTGTCTTATACTTGTTCTGGTACAGCTAAAATTCATTCCAAAGCTACTCCTGAAAGGTTCATTTCTGTCCTGTGAATGTGACTTTTTTAGTATCGATACCTGCGCAAATGAGTATCTAGTTTCTACTTTTAGTATCGATCAGGAAGTCAGTCAAGATCAGTTTTTTGATATTTGTGACAAGAACCTGTAACTCCAACCTGCTGATTTGATTTTAATTGTTCTTTGGGTGATTTGTAATGCTTTTAAAAATATATATATATATTAAAAAAACTGGCAACATTTAAAACTAGACATATTTTCGCAGGTAATTTGAAAATGTACATATTTATTAACCGCTGATACAAGTGCAAAAAATATGCCAAAAATGAAAGAATAAACACCTTGCAAAACACGCATTTGTACTCTCCACCCGCTCAGCTCCACGGCAATAACATCTCCACGGCGACAAGCAGGTGAAGGACTTTCCACCAGAAAAGTTACACAGTGCACATTTAACAGACCTTACTCAACATTTCAAGCACTGCATCGTAAATATTCCCATTACGGCTTTGGCATTTTCACATGTTCATCTGTGGAATCTATGACAACAAACTTGGACTGTGGTTTGCATCGTATTCGTTTAAACAAGTGATGATTTTTATGGAGTCACTTTGGAAAACCCAGAATCCTGTAATGGCACTTTAAAGACATACGCTGCACCATTACTCACAGCTTTAGACACTTTCTCAGGACCAATTATCCGAGTCGTCATCACATTCATAATCTCCTCCACACCCGGTACTGGAGCGCTCTGTTCTCACTACAGAGTTCCTCTTTGGGGTTTTTATGGGACAGAAGTACGCGAGGTTTGGAATAGTCATTATCTCCCAGAGCTGTTCAACCCGATGGCTTTTCATGACAGAAAAAGTATGCCCTTCTAATAACTTCACTGTCTCAGGTCAAGAGACTAAATGAGGCGAGTGGTTTTAAAATAGTGGTATATGGGCGTCGGGACCTTTCAATTGTTTTGGAGTACCGGTACTTCAATGATACCTGCGTTTTCCTTATTTGGCACCATTTTGCTAATCATAGTGTAGATCAAGGGTCTGCAACCTCTCTCTGAACAGCCACATGCGGCTCTTTTATGCCTCCAGTACGGCTCTTTGCACTTCGATTGAAAAAAAAAAGTTTAGGAAAAATGTTTTGTGTATACTTTATTTATTAAGTTTGTATTTGACTGTGTTTGTAACATACCAGAGTATTCATTCTATTAAAATGTTTTGAAGTATTGAAGTATTTTTATTTATTTAGATTTTTTTACTATTCGTCTGAGCAAATCCCGTGCATAAATCGGAAAGAATAATAATTTTGTAGAGTAAATATTTCACATAAAACGCACCAGAACGCAGGAAATTACATATAATTTGCTCAAAAACCCCAGACCCTTAAAACACTTCACATAAATACAAAATGTTACATATTCGTTATAATGTATTAATAGCTGCCAACAGTTAACTTTCTTCTTTTAAATTAATTTCATCTAATTACTTTTAAAAAAAAAAAAAAAAAAAAAAAAAAACCTTAAACATTGCAGACAACTGATCTAGATAGAAGGATAAATAGGAATTATAATGTTCACAAATTCAATTGGATATTATTTATTTGAGGAAAAACTTTGAGGTCATTTTCATCTTTCTTTTTTAATTTTTTATTTCTAATTTTTAATTTTTTAATTTTATTTATTTTTTTATATTTTATTTTATTTTTTATTTTTTTTAAAGGTAAATTATACTTTTACTGTTCATTTTCTTTTTGTATCTGTACCTTTAAACTGTACCCAGCCTTAACAGAAGCTGGTTTAGACCCACTTTAAAATCACACTGTGTAACTTCTCAAGTGGAGTGTCCCCTATAGCTGCTTATTGCCATGGAGATGCTATTGCTTGCACAGTATGGCATTAATTCTAATTTACTCACATTTTTTCTGCTTGTCTTCATATATACTGTAAATGTAACCCCAGACTGTGGAACATTCTGAGCAAACTGATAACCTCTTATGCAGTGAAGCTTTAACTTTCTTTGGCTTAGTCCATTTTAGATTAGTTTTTAGTCCAGATTTAGTGTTGGATTACAGTGGATTACTCATTTATACAGTTAAACTCAGTGAAATACTTACGTTTTAAAATCACTGGCATCAAGACGTCCTGGGTTGACGTCTGATAAGGGTCACAGAGTGTAATTCGTCCTGTCTTAAACTCCTCTAAGCTGGGCAGATTGTAGTGATATTTGACTGCTCTCTCCAGGGCTGTAGCCGCAAAGATAGGAAGCAATTTCCACTGCACTTGGAGCTGATTGCACTGAGCCAGTCCAAAGGGGGTCGGCATAAAAAAAAAAAAAAAACAATTTCATTTTTGAATAATCAGGAGCAGACCCTAAGAAGAGTTCCATGTGAGACTGAGTACAAGTAGCCAAAAATCTGTATTGAGGAAAACATCAAGTAAACGTTCTTTTAAAATGGAAAAGGAGAACAAACAAATAAACGACATATTTAAATTTGGACAAAGCAAACAGCGAAAATGAAAAACAACTGTACCAGAATATGGCGATACAATGCCACGTCTTGCTAAAAAGTGCTTGTATTCTTACTGTGCGTGGGGTCACCTCTCCACAGATCTGACTCGGTGGCGTCACAGGCTTGCTAACCCATGAAGACGGAAGATTAAAGGTGTAAATACGGCATTAAAGGTACAACATTTATGGTATAGAGGGTCCATTGAGATTGTTGTTTCGTCGCCTGAAATTTTTCACATCTATAACCATGGAGACTAGGAGTTACAGGACAGCTCTATGGACAGGCGAGCTTGCTCACACTCCATGTTTTTCAAGGCTGCTATAAAACATGAATATATGCAACATGGATAGGTTTAATGCAAACATTCGATCTTCATGGAGACAAACACGCAGCGTTAAGTTACATAGCGCACCTTTAATGCCATATTGTGGAGCATTTTAGGCAAAACAATATCTCCATTGAGACAAAAACATGGCGGATTCTCCATCAGAAATGTTAAATAGTGCATAGTTGCTCAATTACGCATGAAAACTGCAGATCTGGCAACACTTCATGGATCACACCGCCCGTTTTGGTTGAAATGCTCATATATACAATGAATGCGTCACTATTTTTCCATAACGACACCGACCGACCTCCGTGTACAGATATAAGTCTCCGATAGTATCCTAAAATAACCCGTGGAGCAGAGGAAGCAGCGGTGAAATATTCAAACACGCACAAAGGCACCGTGCTGTCTGTGGCGTCCATGGGGCCTTGGGGAGAGAGGAGCTTGTTGTTTTGGGATTTTGCCACTGTTTACCCTCCGCACTTCACAGTCTGTTTGCTAACGTCAGTCCAGTGAGAGCAGTGTGTGCATCGCTACAATAGAACCGTGAAGAAATGGGTCATTAGTGGTGAGGGCATAAAACTACAAATACCGCAGTACTGAGAGGCTGTTTATATGTTTAGTTTAGTCAATTTGGAAATAATTTAAAGGTTTGGAGATTCTAAGTATTTGTTCCACCTTTGGCAGTGGAGAGGCTTATCTGGTCATTTTTACGCAGACTTTTTCAAATCTAATGAGAAAATGTTTAAAGGCACTAGAGCCAGCAAAGTGGTAAGTATTGGCAAAAGTGAAAAGATGTTTAAAGTGGTAGTATGTAACTTTCTGGGGGTAGAAAGTCAACTGCATGAAGTTAAAATATACTTTGTGCGTTCACCATGGGGTCGGAAAAGTATTATGTCGAATACAGCCAAAAGAAACATGGAAACAAGAAGGAAAAGGCCCAAATAAGAGTCAGGTTTGTGGAGATGCAAGCCCACGTAGAGCACGGCCACATGTTTTTCTGTGTTTTCAGTACAATAAACACACCCATAATGAAAAAACATGCTTTCGTTTGTCTACTTTTGGCAAAAATGTTACGTAAAATATTCAAATCTGGCCAAACTTTTTAAAATAACTTGTGGTTTATAAAGTATTAAATTACCTCATAGGTGATAAGCCCACGTCAGGCTTTCAAACAACAAAAATAAACACATTTTCTCAATAAATTTTACTGAAATTTTACTACCGGATTGAGCCTGTTCACTCTGTAACATGGAAAATCTCCAGATAAAATACATTGCCTACCAAACTATTCATTTACCTGTACTCTTTGGATCTCAGTTCATGGCTACAATTCATGACAGGCGTAGAATATTATGATGTCATCTGGAGCCCAACAGTTTCTTATTGGCAGGAGTTCTCATTTGGTTTGGCCTATTGTGTAGAGAATTTGACCTGAACATCCTGAACATCCAAGTCAAACGTTGAAGGAACCATTTTGTGCAAAGGCCGTAATACTTGACAGATGCTCGTCTTCAAAAGGCTTTGCTCGTTTGGCTGCGACACGGGTAGAAACTCTCCCTCGGCAATGGTGATCCGCGTGTAAAATTGATATATTAGCTTTGAATGCCAAATTTCAACCTCCGCAGAATCCTTGACTAGATGTGTTTTTAGCTACGGCCGTCCAACCCAATTATGCCGTCGGAAAATCACGATATTCCAGCTATGTCCGATCAACGAGGATTATGATTCTGACTTCCATATCCTTTCTGCGCTTCCAGGAGCGGATGTCGTTGCTCCGTTTAAGGTCAGTGAAAGATGGACCACTCCCTTATCAGGTCGTGAGCACTATTAGCCTAAAACAAATGGGAAACAGAAGACGTGTCTGGCTGCCTGGTCGGGTTATGGATGAGACTAGCTAGCGAATGTGGTCGAAGTAAGAGGTAATTTAAGAGCATTTGTCAGAGTTTTAAGACTGAAGTGATTTGATCCAGAGAACCAACCAGCAAAGACCAACGTGTTTATGGTCGGATTTGAGCTCCAAGTTGAGACTAAAAGGTAAGATAACAAGAAATTTATTAAAGGCGCGTAAAAAAACTTAAGTTAGTTCATTTTAACCTGTTTGTTAGGTATTCCGAGCATCCTAATTATTCACCGCAATGAGTTTATAAGCGGTTTCACACTGTAAACAACTAGCATGCAAACAACTAGCATGCTAACAGCGCACTTCATGATTCTTGAACAACAAAACGCTTTCAAATAAGACGCAGACAATTCACAGCTGACTTACTTTGGCCATATTTTGAATGACGTCCTTGCATAAGTGGCTGGATCTTTTTTTTCTCCGTCTCTATGGAGAAGTTATCGCTTTGCCTGGAATGTCCCACAGTAGAGCATTAAGCGTATTTATTTCCATGGAGACAGGTGGCAGCACCAGGCCGAGTTGCAAATCAGATTTTACAGAGCCGAGCCCACACGCAGTAAGAATGCATTTATTTTTTTAGCCTCCCAACTTAGTTATGACAATAAAGACAAGTTGGTGGTTTTGCACGCTAGTTAAACACGATTTCAAAATGGAAACAACATCAAACCAAATCCAGAGTTTTTGAAGTTGCATGATTTTGATATAATCTTAGCCTTGGTCGGTCTTTGTGAGTGATAGTTCTTAACATGAGTAAGCAGTCTGGCTTCTTAAAACAAAATCAATAAGCTACAAAATGAGCCAGTCTTTTGAACATTTAATTGAAACAAATCAACGCAAATCCCATCTTTATTTCTGACAATGCACTGCTGCATCCCATCAACGGTAAAAAAAAACAAAAAAACAACTCTCCACGTGACCTAAGGAGCATCAAGCGGCGACTTTTACATTGCTAACATCACTTTTATTACTGTATACAGATCTCAAACTGTCTACCAATGTGCAGCATGTTAGGAGCTGGTATTGCTAAAGTCTAGAGCAGATTTGTGTGTGACGTTCATGTCTGAGTCGATTCTTTGAACAGTTTTTAAAAGAACCGAATCCTTTTCTTTCTAATTGTATGCATTTTTATACAGATTTACATTGAACCAACACAAACAAGTAGAAGTAGAAGTAGCAGAGAACAGTGGGAGCTCTTTTTTGGCATCATTGTGTGTTTTTCGTTGTCGTATTACACAGTTTTATTTAGATTATGCATGATTTCAAAGGATACACACTCTCACATTCAGTTTGTACAATTGAATCAAATCTTAGCCTTGGTCATTTCTCTTTGTGATTAGTTTGTAGATAAAATGACTCATCAAATTGGCTTCTGTCATGTAAATAAATATAAAACGAGTCAGTCTTTTGAACGGCTGAAATGAACAAATCCAAAAGATTTGGATCTCATGAAAGAGCCGAAAGTCCCAACACCACAAGCCACTGAGTGCTATTTCTAAAATGCTAAAAACATAGCAAGAACCATTCAAAGCAAATTACCTCTGATAGTTTTGAAAAGAAATGAAATCTCACCTGCCAAACTCATTTTAGATTCTGATTTTAGCTGACATTTTCTGGACTGCAGTTAGACACAAGATGCCCTTTTAGTTTGGTCCGTCTGTCTCCGTCGGAGCCAGGGCTGGAGAGAAGGCAGCCAACCCCAAGTTCTCCGCGGGACACAGGAGGTGAAGAGATCGGAAATACATCTGTCAACAAACATTTTTAAACCATCACAGCCCTCCCTAAGGTCCTCCAGCCAGCATGGGCCTCCTCTGCTTAACCAGCGACTTAAAGGTACTGTACCTGATTCTGAAAAACGTGAAAAACAGAACTCGTTTGCAGTTGTTCTACATCATTCCTCACTTACCTTATGCATTATTACCATCCTAGTTATTCACAGCGATGAGTTTATAAGTACTTGTAATGCTAACAACAACTGGCATGCTAACAGCGCATTTCCTGATTCTCTGAGAAAATGGAGCAAGACACATTTTGCTCAACATGGAAAACTTTTTATCTTTCTGAAAACACATAATTAAAATATAAACTAGCATCATGTATAATGTAACTGAAGATATATTTTGCAGAGGTGGAAGAAGTACTCAGTTTTGTTACTTGAGTAAAAGTACAGACACCGCAGCAAAAAAATACTCTGAAATTTGTTCAACAGAAACAACAGAATCAACAGTTTTTTCCTACCTCATTTTATTAAAAGCGTTTAAAAAAATCCCCTTAGACTTTTCAGCAGGTTTCAGACAATAGTAAAAAATACTTTTACCTTTCAGTCTTATTCAAAAAATGTAGCGGAGTAGAAAGGACAGATACCTGCTCTGAAATGTAGTGACGAAAACAGTCAAAGGTATCCACGGAAAAATGTACTCAAGTAAATAACACAGAAACAGTACTTCACTACTTTTCCTTTGATACGTTCCACCACTGATATTTTGTTTCAGATTTCGTATGGAAACCTGTTTTTAATGATTTGCAGGGTACGTAAAGGCATTGACAGAGTTTCTGCAGCCTGTCATTCAGCAATTTTACGCAGAGGTCAGTGGACTTGACAAGTGAGAGAAGCTGACATGAGCAAGGTCGAGCCGTGCACACACAAACAATTAACCATCGCTCTGGGTTTGACGTGGTGTAAACAGCTGTCTACAAGATGAGAGGCTCGGAAACTCTATAGCTTCATTTTATAAAGCGTTTTCTCACTGACACCATTTGAACTGGGTTTTACAGTCAAGACAACTTCAATATTTAAGTTCTGCTTTGTTGCCTTGTCTGTTTTGATTTACTTATTTTATGAAGGATATAATAATAATGAGTCTTATAGGCCAGTGTCTGCGTACACTGGTGTATGAATGTGTGTGATGGGTGAGTGGTTCCTTGATGTAAAGCGCTTTAAAGTTGGAAAAGTGCTTTATAAAAATGTGACCGTGATATAGTTTTATAGCTTATGTTTTTGCTATGATGAAGTAGAACATTTAGGCTAGCCCGGGAGATCCAAATAATTAAAATTCTTATGAAATAAAGACAGAAAGGTGGCAACTATATTTTTTCTGTAACTGTTTTTGCACACAACAGTTTAGGATTACTACATACACTTTTCAATTTGCAGTTTTGTGCATTATTTACTGGGTGAGTAATAGTGCTAATGGTAAGTTACTGCTGTTGTACCCATGGCTGCCCTGGGGTAGACTGGAGGAAGTGAGGCTGCCAATCTGCTTATGCTTCATATTCACGCTAGGCAAGGTGGGTTAAGTGTCTTGTTTAAGGAAGCAACAACAGTATATGCACCAAATATCAGGAAAAGGCCAACATCGGGTCTAGAGGTCGAAGACAGGTAGAATGACAAAAAACATTGGCTCTTGTGATCTTCAAGCCATGTTATAATACTGTTACCTCATCAAAAACATACCCAGAGTTGTGTTTTGTTTCATTTACACATGTTTGAGTCACTTCTCCAAAGCTCAAAATGCTCTGTTCCACCTTGTGATGTCATGCAGTGGTATTTTTCAAGTTAACAGCTACGTTTTACCTTTTGTTCAGTGCAGATTGGCAATTCCAAGACTGAAATCATCCAAATGATTCTCGGGAAGGTGTATGGAGCGGATTACCACATGACATCACAAGGTGGAACAGAGCCTAAACATGTGTGAATGAAACAAAACACAACTTCAGGCGGGTTTTTGATGAGGAAACAACATTATAACAGATGAGATAATAGTGTAAAATGAGCCCTTTAATAAATATAATTGAATTGACATGGACTGAGGGTGGACCGTAAGGTTTCAACAGTCTCTTTAGCAACAGTAGCCATCTAATAACAATACTTTATTTAATTTATTTATATTTTTTTAATATCAGTGATTCCATCTGAGCAGCTGAGAAACAGGGTGTCTAACAATTTTGTGCACTTACGACAAATTCCCCTTTGCTCTTGACACGCTCATTAAGTCAATTTAGTCCTTTCATTCGGATGATGAATGTGAGATCCCTTCTGTCATGTGGTGGTGCTGCAAAAACAGTGACCCGTGTCTGTCCAACAGCCCGACCCAGTGCACAGTCCCAGGGCGGAGCAAACGCAGGGGTAATTACTGCAACATCATCCCACAAATATGCTCCTCTGACACTATGGCACGAGCTGCGATAACAAGTCCAGATCTCCAGATGGTAAGAGCACAGAACAGAGTCACAATGGCCATGCGGGTCCACCTCTGACCCCACCACAGCTGTGAATGGACCTGGTAAACGGCACAATGATAAAACAACTGCAGAAGTGGGGTTTATAATGAGGAGGTGCTCAGAGTACTAACAGCTGGGTGGGTTTAACACGTTTATTTTTACTTTTGTAACCTTCATGATGTCTTAGTTATGATACTTTATCTTCTTATTTTCTTTTAATCAGACAACTTATAAGTGAGATGTATTTTCCTAAACATGTTTTTGCTGCTAACTGTGAGTTATCCTCAGAACTGTGTTGGTGGTGATGTGTCATATATGTTGCTGTTGTTACTTCCTCTAGGCGTGGTCAGCCTGATGGACCTGGCAGGTCGCTCAGACTGACCACATCTCCTGTTGCCTGGTGGTCCTTGGAGAAGGGTGTGACATGTGTGTGACAGGAGGAAAGCTCCTTCATCACGGTTAATGGTGTTTATTTTTGCTGAAAGGGCGTGTGGACATGTTTTTGCCATGTTGATGTAAGAGACACACGAAGCTTCATTCCCCTGGTCACAATCCATTCAACAGCAAATGATCTTTGTATGGTCTATACCAGCACAAGCTCCTTCAGGCGCTATGTGGATTCATCTACAGTTTAAATATTTGCAGAATTTAGATTCAGTCTTTCACGTATTTGTCCCTTTTAGGGGTTACTCTTTGTTTAAAACTGCTAGAACATCATTTGCACGGCCCTTGGGTGACCTTCAATAGTCCCGTTATAGACCTTTAAATCTGGTGGTACATTTTCTGAGGTGGTACATACCATGTTGTGAAAAGTTTGAGAACCACTGGTGTATACAAAAGCAGGCGTGTCCAAACTATGGCCTGGGCCCCAAATACAGTTCTCAGACCAGGGTCTTGACCCTTTGGCCCATATGAACCTGCACACATACATTTCACTGCAAAGTAATTTGCCTGGGATCCAGAATACACACTCCAAAACTTTATGAACATGTGAGTCTGATCACGGTTGAATCTTCCCAAGACGGGAGTGACTGACAGTTGGATTAGCCAATAAGGGACACGCATAGTCCATCTGTATCAAAATAAATATGGCTGCTTACGGCTGCATACAAGGAAAAAATATCACAGGGGACTGAAAACGTTGCAGATTTTCTGCAGTAAATCAACGAGTGAAGCACTAAACTAATTTATCTGAGAGATCTGGGAGAACTTTTTTGTTCAAAATGTTGGGTGACCAGTGAGCTCCTTTGTTTCACTTTTAAATGATATAAACTCATCTCATTGCACAGCTGTGTTAGAGTCTGGCTCGAGACATGACTAAAGTAGTGGTAACCAGACTAATATCCCTCTGTGCAAAGACTACAGAAACATGTCATTCAGGACTTCCAGGCAATAAATACATAAATTCCTTTACTATGATGAACTCAGTCTTAATAATATAGGAGTGATGCATATGAACAGCAGATCATAATGTAAATGAAAATACTTTTTACTACCACTATGTTGTGCAAGAGCCGAAATCTGCCCAGACACACACTGGAAAGATCCCAAAATGTGAAAGTCAAATCTGTTTTTCAGACAATAAAAATAAGCGTAGTCGCCACAAAAACCAAAGAACTATGCCTTCAAAATTGTTGCGAGGCACTAATCAAAACGTCCCCTTGTATTAAGAACTCAGGGAAAAATTCACATCAAATCACTGTCATTGTGTCAATAGTGTCTCAACACGTATTCCACAGAGTCAGCACTTTGTTACCGTGGGTCCATCTGAATGACTGCGGCTGACACAGATTACCATCATATTTCCATTGGATGTGCAAGAGTTCCCGGGAAGCCTGATTGTTTCCTCTGTTTTTTGAAAAATAAAGCCAAGTGTCATTTATTGTGGTCAATGTGTCAGGCCTATAAATATTCATTGGTTTGCACACTCTTGGGAAACCCCGAAATTAGCAATAAGCCTCTTGCATTTGGGAATTTGGGGGATTTTTTGCACCTGGACCACAGTTGAACCCAATTGGAACAAAGATCTAGCCCCTCCCCTCTCCAGGTTAGCAGATGTTTCGTCACCGTTGATATATTTTGTTAACGTTCATGTAAAGGATGTGATTTGGATTTCTCAGGGAAATTTGTCAGTGGAAGTGAGGCCTGAATGGAAACCCAGGCTGGAAATGACATAATGACCGTGCATTATGGGTGATGTAGTGAAACTTAACACGAACTGTTCTTTACTGGCACCACCAAAGCCACGCTCGCTGTTGCCATGGTGATTTCTGTTTTTGAGTTTTTAAAAACTCAATTTTGGAAAGGATTATTGAATTTGAGGAAAAATATAGGCTAATACAACTAACGCAATTACCCAATTCAAAACTGGACAAGGCTTAAGTTAGAGAGGGGTGGTACTCAGTTTATACAAACACTTTTACTTGAGAAACGTTTTTTTTTTCCCCTCTGGGTAGTTTTGTTAGTTGAGTAAAAGTTTTGGACTCTCTATGAGAAAGTTTAATTGGACGGCTACCTCAGATATTATATTTTTTTCTCATTTTGAGGGAGGGGGGCACTAATATTAACAAAATATGCATGTGGGTGCTTGACGCCCACTTTAAATGAATTTCTAAATACAATTTCTCTTTCTTTCAACAAAATTCAACTCAACTGTGCACAAACCTATAAATTACATATAGTTTTAGAATGAAGTCCCGTTTCATGTTTTGGTATTTTAACAAACTATAGTAAAATGTCCTGCTGTGTGACCAACACTTCTTGTAGAATGAGTGTCGTGTATCAGGGACAGTTCATAAAGGTGTTGGCATAAAGGGAAACACGTGTACATCATTAAATAAAATAAATCTTTATAACTACTTTAAATCTAAAAAGCTTTGAGCAGTTTAATGGTGTAATTCAAAGGCTGTCCTGCCGTGTGACATGGAAAATCACATATCTGTCATTTATGCACCAGGAAGAGCTCTCGGGTTAAGGATTTAAGTTACATGTCAAAACAAAGGATCATAGTCTTATTTTTGTAAAATTTAACTTTTCTGAAAAACATGCCCCAGTTTGATGTCCTGTGGCGTGACAGCTGTATTTCCTAAGAAAAATACAACTGTAATTGTTAAAAAGGTGTTCTTCAAAATGGGACAGTTACGAAATTATTAATCTACAGTACACTACAGGCATTAAGTCATTTATTAGAATTTTACAGATTGTTTTTGAAAATGCTTTTGGGATTTTGCTCCAAAGGTGTGTCACACCACAGGACAAAAAGGTGCCACAGCCATAAAGGTCAAGCATTTACAGTTACACAGTGATGATTATTTGAAAGAAATATAAACTACAGATAGTACAGGTTGGATATTCGGCAGCAAAGACCAAGTGCAGCCATATTTGAACGAGCTTGGCTAACGGCTTGGATCACATTAGACAGATGGTTGTTTCACATCCTCATCAAGGCAAATGAAGTGGGCAATATTTAAACTATATAGTAATGGATAAAGGAAGGAACTGCTCATCATTATGTTATTCCTATTTTGTTTTTTTAGTTTAGTTGTTTTTGTTTATTTGTTTTTTTATAGCGAACATGACCTTTTATTGAATTAAAGTCTATTCGATTCAACCATGTGCTAAACTAGAACAAAGAGCAGTGAATTGTAAACATATTAAGTCATAGTCCATCAGGCCTGATTCTTCGAGGGACAGAGACGACAGTGAAGTGATGGTGAGTGGCGGCTCTGGCTGGATTCAACCCGTTTCTAAACAAAACATCAAATATGTGACAGACGTTGAGGACAGTTCAGGAGAAAGTCCCTTACGTACTTTACACAAAAATGTGAACAGATTTCTAAATAGATAAATCCAAGCTGGCACAAGTGACTTTGGATAAATGTAATTAATTTACTGTATGCAGTATGTACATGATATACTACCACTGCAGCAACTACTACAACTACTACAACTACTACCTGATGCTTCCTGCAACTCATACTTCCAAAAGGTAAACATGAAAAATATTTGGTAAAGGTGCATTATGTAAATTCTTGTTTCCATGGAGATGTTGGCGCTTTGACTGGGATGTTCAATGATACAGGATTAAACTTCTCTAGAACCATGGACAAGCAGGAAATTCTACCTGGCCAAGTTACAAGACAGGTCTGTGGAGAGGCGATCCCACTCACACACAGTAATGCTCGTTTTTTCTTGACAATAAAACACATGTAACAAAATAAATGCTAGATATATATTTTAATGGCGTACTGCGGAATATTATAGGCAAAGCAATGACAGATTTGTGCAGAAATGCATAAAAACATACACTATCAGTCAAATGTTTGGACACAGCATCTCATTCAGTATTTTTTCATTTAGTATTTTTACAACTTTCTACTTTTTATATACATATGGAAGACATCAAATATATGAAGCAAGATATATGGAATTATGTAGTAAAGAAAAAATGGTTAAATAACTACTAAATATTTTTGGACTACGCACAGGATGGCTACTTTGAGGAAATATATTTTGTTACATAATTCCATATATTTTAGTTCATATATCTGATGTGTTCTGTGTGTATATAAAAAGTAGTAAAAGTAAAAAAAAAAAAAAAAAAAAAGAAATATTGAATGAGGGGGTGTGTCCAAACTTTTGACCGGTTGATTAAGAAAAAAACTAAGCAGACAGACTGTATATATCTTCCATTACTTTATTTATTTTCTGTACAGGGTTCATACTATTGGATATCATTTACTACAAAAGGCCGCATAAATAATTTAAATGTAGAAATAAAATAAATACGCAGTTCATTCTTATTCTTATAATCGTCCTTCTTGTGTCTCAAAGCAGCCTAGCACGTCCCCCTGTATCCATTGGAGACGACGCCGCAGAGGACCACACAAGTAAGATATGTACACTCGCATGACAAACCAACTCCAGACGCCATTTCAAAAACACAGTTCAACAAAAAGCAAACATCGCCGGCACAGTTTGGACAAATCAAGTCAGGAAGTAATATGGGCACAAACACGGGGCCGCAAACAATTTCAGGAAGTGTAGAGGACACTTGTCGTAAATCCAGTCCCACCAAGGAAGCCGTTTGTGATGTCTGTGGATCGAAACCAGGTATTGCCACTTCCTCGTCCAAATTAAATATTTCTTTTATTGTCTATTTTTGATTTTGCATATTTACACAAGAGGGATACGCAGAGCAGTGGGAGTGAGTAATCAGATGAAATGATTGGAGAGGGTTTGCAAAGTGTGTGGGAAAGTGGCAACTATAACCTGACGCCTCCCTCAAAAGTGCAAACAGGAAGTGGCTCGTGCGTGAGGAGGGAGGACATACACTGATATACAAGTCTAGTCTTATTTTTAGGGCACATTTCCACTGAAGAGGTACAGTGTGGGTCAGCGTGTTGTTGGTAACGCCTGGTGTTTAGGTTGCAGATTCTTGTTTATGGCTGACATTTTGAGGTCTTTTGAAATTGAAAGTGTTGAATATTTGATTCTGAATTATTAATTGCTATAACAACTCTGCATTTTCTGAAACCTATGGATAGTAAGTTTGTGTTGTCATTAACCTAAGTTGATAATCACAGTCTACTCACAGTCAGAAGGTTCCAGAGTTCACCCATGTTTGGGAGCTCAAAACCCAAAACATGCACAATCCTCCAGCTGTGGTACTCCTGACCAGTGGTGGATGAAGTACTCAATTATGTTTCTTTAGTAAAGGTACAGATACAGAAGTAAACATTTACTTAAGTAAAAGTATCACATGAAAAAGTACCTGTTTAAAAATGTACTTTAAGAGTAAAAAGTAAAAGTATTTCACGCAAGCATTAATTTGTAGTATTAAGTGAGTATTAAATGTAGTAATATTGATTTTTAACAAAATGCATATTATACTGACTGTAGTAATACAAACACATTTCTTAATTTTTCTTATGCATTTTGAATATTTTTGTTCAAAACCTTTAGTCAGGATGTTACCACAAACATGGTAAAAATAACCCCTCAATCATATGAAAAGTACTTACTTACTTA
Organism: Periophthalmus magnuspinnatus; assembly: GCF_009829125.3. Taxonomy (NCBI): domain Eukaryota; kingdom Metazoa; phylum Chordata; class Actinopteri; order Gobiiformes; family Gobiidae; genus Periophthalmus; species Periophthalmus magnuspinnatus. The sequence goes on from NC_047144.1 coordinate 12,185,967, forward strand.
CTTACTTTTCAGTTTTGTTCAAAAATGTAGTGGAATAGAAAGTACAGATACCTGCTCTCAAGTGTAGTGAAGTAAAAGTAAAAAGTATCTTTACTGTTACTTTGCTACTTGTACTTCGTTACCTTCCACCACTGGTTCTGACCAAACCTAGCTCAAGATCTGGAAATGTGCTCCATACTGCTCCTGACAGGCTGTCCCAGCGGTATTAAAGGATGGGTCAAATGCAGAGGAGAAATTACATATGGGGAAAATACAGTGTACCCGAACATTATCGACTATGCACTGGTGTGGAGTGTGACGTGGATATAAAACTTTCAGATCCTGGGTTTGATTCCTGAATGAGGTGGAGCCTTTCTGTGTGGAGTTTGCTTGTGTACAGTAAGATAAAGTATGCTACCACTAAAAAAAACATGTAAACTTTTTAGACTTGTGTGCATTATGTTAGCACTGCGTCGGTATAGTATTTATTAACATATATTTCTCAAACCCAAAAAATAACAGCGACTTTTATACTTGTACACTTAACTGAACCTAAAAGGAAATTTGGCTGGGATTTTGGTCAGGATTACCGAACTGGAAGACAACCTATTGAGCGTATTTAGGTTGGGTCGAAATCATTTATATTCCTCACTCCCCACCGTCTTCATGGAAATGTACCTTCAGATTCACAAATTACAGAAATGTGTCAGAGCTGACATAAAATAATTTCTTCCTTTTTCGTTTCTGTCCAGATTTTCAGCTTGAGTCGTGGGAAAGGTGCTACTGTAGCTGACAAGCCCGGCGTCGGTGGCTCCATTTGGGACACGCTGCTTCTCGGGCCTGTCCTGATGACTGAGGAGTTGAGGTACTGTCCAAAACCTCATCAAAACCTGTCCACATCCAACGTCAAACCCCTTCCTTCGCTCCTGTCATCAACTCCGAACCAGAGCCAAAATGGAGATAGATTATAGCCATTTAGGAGCAAAGGTCTGCCGTTCACCTTGAAGCTCTTGGAAAGTTATGGTGACATGTTGTTGTGCGTATCCGCTGGATGTTTGCACAGGTGGATCGGAAACGGTCAGGTCTTCTCATTAAGTTTGGATGGAATTGTCATAGTGATTAAGCAATATTTTCAACAGTTTAAATGTTCTCCAACTCAGTGCTACATCTTCTGACCAGCCAAGCTCTCAATAATGGTATTTGTCATGCATTATATCACACTGGACAATATGGCTGAGAAGCAGGGACTGATAATGATGTCCGTGTCTTGAACCAGCCCAGCTCATATTAGCTTATGGGTCTCGTCTCCTTTTGGCCGGAGATATATTCTTGTATATTATATCTAGTCTCTGTCCTATTCAAAGTCATTTCAGTACATGTTGTCTATGAGCGGTGTGTTGTTTTTGCTCCGATCCTGGGACAACCGACCGTGCTTCCTGTTTCGCTGCGTTTTGGGCACCTCCTTGGCCTCTGATTGGTTGTGGTGGGGCCTGAAGCGCTTGCACTTGCAGGACGTCACCACGCGGATTTTGTAAGTCCGAGTGTTGCCGTTGGGACACTGGAGTTGAACCCTCTTTGTCCTGGAATGCGCCGGGATGCAGCGGTATTCGGAGCCGTTGTTCCTCCACCACTTGCCCCTCGTGATGGAGTTGGGAAGGAGGTGGCTGGGCATGCATTGTCCCGAACACACAAGCTCCCGGATGGGTTTGGCGCTGCGACAGGATCCGTCTGTGATGTAGCGGGTGGAACGCAGCTCTTTGCAGCTCAGCTCAGACGCACCTGGGAAGAAAAGCCGAGTTCATGATTAGGGTCATGGCTTCAATCCAGAATAAACTGTTTGGAATGGACAGATGTACAGAGTATACAGTGTTACTTGAATACATTTATGGAGAATGTTTTGTTCTTTTTGGCTGTGTTTTTTTTTAAGTTTTTCTGTTTAAAGATGCATAACAACTTATTTCTGGTGGACTGACTTGAATGTTCCACAGTATGACATTAAATGTATAGTATTTATGATGGGGGATTATGGCTCAAAAATACCTTGGAAAACACACGATCATACTGTGAGCAGAGTCGCCTCTCCACAGATCCAACTTGTAATTTGACCTGGTGGCTTCGTCTGCTTATCTCCATGGAAATAGCTAAAGTTAATGCCATAGAGTGGAAAATTCTACACAAAGCAATGACATTATTCAGTGATGGATGGCCAGAAAAGTTACATAGTGCACCTTTTTTGTCTTTTGTCTCTCATTGTGGGCTGCGTAAATTACCAGCAATAACAGCAGCAGGCACAAGTAGTTTTAGTAGTAATAGTATAAGTAATATGCACTGTAGTATAATAAAAGGAAAGGTGGTAAGTGAGGTGTTAGTACATCTAGCTGCAGTAATAATGCGGTAGTCCTGACAATAGTAGTGAAAGTAATAGTTACAGCAGTACTAAGTAAAATGTATTTCAATGTTACTTAGGTCCACCCTTCTCATTGTTTACTATGTTCACGCCAGACTCAATGTTTGAATTTGAATTGTGGGATTAGCTGACAATTGCATTTGACAAAGGCATTCAACTGGCAGTATTGAGCTGATAGTATATCCAGACTATGGGGCCATTAAACAACTCAAGCTCAATCAGACATAATAGAGGGTTCATTTTGGGGAGGAAAACTGGCATTGGACACTGGCCCTCAGGAAACCCGGGGCAGAGGAAATAACTGTGGTCTAGTTATTTTAAGGCCTTGCATTTTGGCGCTATCTTGGACATCTGCCAGACTGATTTCAGATAACATCCATGGCTTGTAATCCTATATAGTAGCCACAACTTTTTAACAGCTCCAGTTATTGTCCCATTTTTACAAGAAGCAGTCAAATGTCGGTTAACAACTGATACGCAAACCCAAGTATCTAATTCCCTCCGTGGTTTTCTTTAGGGTTAAACAAAGGGTTTATATGCGGTGACTTCCCTTTTCGAAAACCTGATCTTGTGTTATTCTGTTGTGGCCACTAAGGGATTGCCACAGTTGTACACAAAGACTACCACACGCATCAAGTGGCGCTTACCACACAGACAAGCTGTTGTGTGAAATTAATACTAAATACTTGAACTACTAGTCCATTTCTGCTTTCTCCAGTTTGAGAATGAGTCTCAAAAAGCAGTCGTTCGTTTACCATTAAAAGAGCTTTGGGAGTTGGAATATGGAATAAGCATTTACCCCGAAACTATGACATATGAATCTGTACCATTGCAAGACACAATAGAACAAGCATTAGGGTTAAACTTTACTTTTGGAGGATATATATGGCTGTGTGGCGAAGAGAATTTACCGCAGAACTAAGGCATTTTTGAGTTTGAGGTATGGGCACGACCAGCTTTACCATTGCGAAACATGAATGCCTTGACAGAGTTCTGAAGCTATGTTCACGCTTGTTGCTTTGGTACTGGTTTGAGCCCAGTTTAGTCCTGACGTACAGCTGATTCGACCCTAGTTTAGTCCTGATTTAGTCCTGATTTAGTCCTGGTCCAGTTCAGGATTACTATCAGTTTAGTCCCAGTTGCAGTGTGTATGCAAGTGTGAGCTCTTTACCCCAACCCCGTAGCTGTACTGTTTCTAGTTCTACATAATCATTTTTGTGTATCTCTTAAGTTACTTCTGCTTGCCAACAATCGTCAATATCAAAACATATTGTGAAAACGCAGATTGACGGAGCATTTAGTCTATAACCCATTCAAAAACCTGCCTTTTGCACATTTTAACAACTTGTAAGCGCACATCACAGCAGACTACTGTACGGTTGCATGAGCTGCTAATTCTCCCCCGTGTGATGAGAGGGAGAGAGGCGTTTGGGAGAAGGTTGGAGGGGGTCCAGACCAATGGTCCAAACCGCGCTGACACTGTGACGGCCACGGACAAAGAAGCTGCCTATTACTGTGGATGAGCTACCAAAACTGTTTTATGAAGCCTTAAATTACAACCATAATGGAACACATCATCAGATTTCTGCACTCTCTGTACCATCCTTACTGTAGTGACTTATAGCCCACTAGAGTTTCTAAATACATTGTTTCGCTAACCACATTTACTTATATACACTGGAAAAAGCTAGCTATATTGCACCACTACACTCATTCACTGTTGGTTTTATACAAGCCTATGTTGGAAAAAATGACCAAATTTAAAACAAAACTTCTAAATGTAACATAGATTCATTATGTGTTTGACAACATTGAAACTCTTTAGTGTACATACTTCTGCTTAAGTACCCAATTACCCGATTATCCTCATGAGTACTACCTCTACTCCTCTACCCATCTCTTCACCATTAATGCACAATGACTTCTTTCCATGCAATCAATAAGTTAATTGTTGAAATTAAAACTACACTGTGACAAATGTACCACCCAGTTTGACACAGCTAGACCCAATCAGAATATTTTCATTGGTAACAGGTGGGAGTAATCTCAAAGGCATTCTTGCATTTAAAAGGCTATTCCCAAACCACCCAAAGACAACTATTGATGTATAAACTTTGGCATTTTCCATTGGAGAACGCACGTTGTTGCAATCACAATTACGCAGCGAGTAAGTAAAGCATTTCTCGCTAATAGTAAAGGAAATAATGAGTGAAAAATGTTTGATTCGTCTTTAAACGCTTCATTTAAACCTGTGGAGAGCAGCAGAAGCCACAAAAATGTCTGTACATCACACGCCACCACCGCACATTTGAACCGGGCACAAACTCAACACCGCGCTGGAGCTGGTCTTAATTTGGTAATTAGTGGGAAGGAATTAACTCAAACGAAGGGAAATTTCTCATATTGTGACAAGCTGTGTTCAATTATATGAACCTGGGCCTGTATTTGATTTTCAAAAGGTGAAAGTTTGACGTGAGAACAAACGCCCTTGTTGGTTAATTAGCATAATTATGGACAAGGGGTCTGTTACTTTTCACATCAGTTATGACCTAAGACATGATTTTTTTCATTAAGTCTTGACCAAAATTCTGTCAATCTGTATAATCTGCAACAAAAGCGATTTTAAAGTATCTATTCGGATCTTAAGCGTGCGTAAATCAAGCACAAAACAAGCCTACTCTGTGCCAAATATTGAAAATTGATCGATATTCCAGCTTTTAATTGGTTAAGTTATTCTCAACGTGCTGTAACGTGACATAAACTGTACATTTTTTTGTCTTATTAGCAACATTTGGCTGTGCGTAATTTGCGTAAAACATCAGGTATGAACCATAATGGCACACTTACTATATGAAATGGTATTAGCGGCTCTTCCTCCGTTCTTCGCCCTGTTATTCAAAGTGTGGTTGTGGCTGCCGCTGTTGGACGCCCTCGCCATCACTTGTTGTTGTTGCGTCCGCGCATTGGCACTGGCTCTGTACTCCGGTAAGTTCTCCGTAGCGTCGTTGTTCAATACTTTCCAGTCTTTCGCCGCAGCGCAGCATCCCTGGAGCAGCAGAAGCAGAACCGAACTGGAGACGAGGATGACCATGGCGCACACCTGCATCGTTCAACTCAACCTGTGCGTCAGGCAATACGCATGAAGACAGTACAATACGGGATGTGCCAATGCGCTCTCGCTGGTCACGTCTAGAGTTATGCAAGAGACAAGGCGCGCACGGGTTTTAAGACGGAGAGAGGATGACAATTAAAGCACCGGGGTGGGAGGGGCTGGACGAGCTGCGCTAAAACTTCATTGAGAAAGAAAGAACTGCGAGGAATGGATGCGGAGAGAGAGAGAGGGAGACAGAAAGAGACAGAGAGGGAGGGAAAAGAGGTTGCTAATGTGATGGTAGAAACGAGCAATTGGGAGATTAACTGGACAAGATGTATAGGCTTTGGGAATGTGCCAGTTGATGAAGTGCGCACAGTGGTATAGAGTGGATATTCATATCACTTCCTCTGGGTTATGTGTCCACTAAGGATGTCGCAGCTTTAGATGTGGTTTACTTTGGACAATATTTCACAAACAAGCTCAATTCCCTTTCCTCTTGCATCATTCTGGATTTCCAAAGGCCAGATTTAATTAGTTTGGTGTATCCCAAAAAAGAAACAGGGGTAATAGTTTAAAAAAAGAGTTCAAAGAGTAGCCTACAACTTAAAATGTCTGGTATTTTGACCCTTTAATTATTTGAATTTGACCACTTAATGTTTGCTTTTTGCTATTAAAGCTTATACATTAGAAAGTATAGTTTGTCTAGGCTTTAGAGTTGTACAGGCTGCTTTTTGGTTTGATCTAAAAGTTTAATTAAACAGCTCTGAACCCGATGAGGTCGAGTTCAGTTTTTGGAAATACTTAAACCATTATTGTTACTTTTTACAGTTGTACAGAATGAGGTAGATGTTTATGCGTAAAAGTGGAAAAAAATAAAATAAAAAATAGGCATATGATGAGTCATTTCACTGAACTGTGAAAATAACCACAGATGAGATGAAATAAAGATTCAAATGCATCCAAAGTGCTTAGATTTGACGTCAAAAACTATATGGACCGTGTTATGCAATGCCGCATTCCCACATCAGCCATAACTTTTATTTAGCGCTTTTGTAATTGGTTTAAATAATGCGCAGTCGCTTCAAAGTCCACGGCATCATTAATAACCTATTGTGGTGACGGGTGCTGACAGATCCGCTTCCTACTGCAATTCAAACACTGCCCCCTACAGGAAGAGTAAACAAATGAGAAGAAAAGATGGGATTAAGCTACATTTAAGGCTATTGTGAAGGGGAGTGCAGACATGCCACTCACGGCAGGAAGCCAGACATAAAGGCATGAAGTGCATTTGTAAACCATTCATTTGAGGCGGAGATGCTTCATAATGATAAACACAAGTGTCCATGGTGTTCCAGGGCTGCGGTTGAATGCACGGTCACACACTCTGCGAACGAGGATAGAAATGGAAAAAGCAAAAAAAAAAGTGAAATTATAATGTACGATAAAAACTTAAGCAGCCAATTATAATTATTCACTTAGCCTGTACAATATTGTTACATTTTGGGTCAGATCTGTCATGCTTTTGAACATGTAAGACAATTTGATGAACATAACAGGTCATTTCCATGTTTTTTTATGTTTTTGTTTTGTTTGTTTTTTCAGGCGGCAGTAGCTCAGTTGCTAGAGCGTTTGTGACTCATAGGTTGGCGGTGCGATTCCAGCTCCCACAGATGAATGTTGTTGTGTCCTTGGGCAAGACACTTAACCCACCTTGACCCCACCTCGCCCCCAGTATCTGTGTACATTGATGTGTGAATGTGTGTGTGAATGGGTGAGTGGTTCCTTGATGTAAAGTGCTTTGAGTGACTTGAAGGTGGAAAAGAGCTAAAAACGTGACCATTTACCATATTTAACAGTGATTTCCACATATTATATTAAAGTACTACGTAACTTTTCAGGTAAAGGGTGCATCGCCTGCTTCTCTCAGTGATGAGCCCAGAATGTTCCTCAGTATGGCATTAAACTTATCCATGTCCAAGTAGGTGACGTCACCAAGCAGAGATACAAGTCAGATCTGCGGTGTAAAGAATGCATGTTTTTCCAAGCTATTTTTAAGCTAGTAATGCTATACTGTGGACAAGCAACGGCATCTCCTTGGAGACAAAAAGGTAGAAGACCACACACCAGAAAAGTTACATAGTGCACCTTTAAATATCATGAAATCGTTTGACTTTCAACACTATTGCAAATGGGTAAAGAAAACAAAAAAAAGCTACAGCATCAAAACATACTTCAACATCTTAGCTATCCAATCAGAAAATATGATCTGGTATTGTAATGTATCAATACTGCATCCTGTAAGTCTATAAGTACTTCAAATAATACCTTTGTAGTTCCAGTATGCACTTTTCAAATGAAAGTGTAGTTGCTCTGACTTTCCGCTCAAAGCCAGACCCAGATTACAGCCTTTCGCCCAACATCACTACGGTTGTCATGTCTCGGGTTATTTTAGCCTTTTGGGGGTTTGTTGGACTATTTTTGCTTGTGATAAGAGAAGAAGAAGCCAGAATAACAATCAGATGTGCAGCCAACCGTGAGACAGCCTTCCGCGCTAAACCTATACCAGACACAACAACTTTGCTTTCCTTAAACAAGACATTTCTTCCTCTGTGATGATTTTAGCTTACAATTTGTTATGGTTGATTCATTTGATACTAAATTTAATATTACTATTTATGTGCATTTAAGCCTTCACCAGATTTAGCACAACAAATATGATAATACATTTCTTGTTACTGGTGACAGCAGTTCAGTGTTGGCGGTTTGAATCTCACTCTCCGTTGGTTGAGTAATCACATTCACCGGTGCGATTCCAGTTCCCACAGATGAATACTGTTGTTGTGTCTTTGAGCAAGACACTTAACCCACCTTGAATCTGTGTGAATGAGTGAGTGTTTTCTTGATGCAAAGCACTTTGAGTGCCTTAAAGGTTGGAAAATGCTATATAAAAATGTAACAACTGACCCTATTAGTTTCATTTTACAGATTTCAGCTGTTTATACCACATCATGACAATATGTTTTAAGTTATTAGAGTAAAATACTTTATTGTGCTGTAAAATCTATCAATAACCATGGAATGTTCCACACTATGACATTAAAATGATCTATAATGCATTCAGTCACTTATATACGTGTTCGTATTGCTTAAAATGACAATGAAAAACATGTATTCTTACTGTGAACAGGAGTCCCTTCTCTCCACAGATCTGACCTGTAACGTCGTCTGGCGGCGCCACCTGCTCGTCTCCGTGGACATATATACATTTTATGCCATTCAAGGTAAGCGTATGATCATAGGGACAAGCAGGTGATGAACTCGCTACCAAAAATGTTACATAATTCACCTTTAATCAGACAAGAGGTCAAACATTTTACAGGCAATATCGCTCTAAACAGGTCCTTTTACAGAAGTCAGTGTGCTGGTTCTTTCTGATATGAAACAAATGCTTACATAGTTAGACCGTAGCGTCACTTTAAATTCTGCCATCACAATTAGAAAAAGCGTAAATCTCCGAGCGACTACAAAGAGTCTGTGGAGCTGATCCATGTGCAGCTCCGAGCCTGGACGTGTTTGAAAGCCTCATCATTTGACACTGTCTCTGCATTGACTCATTCTGTTTATTGCACTGTTTGAATCTCACTGTTTAGACCAGATGCCCTCCCAATGTTCACAGTGTTCAATGCTTTGGCCTCATTCACTGTCATTATGACAAATGACAATAAGTGATGTACCACACCTTGGATTGGAAGTCTTCGTGGAATGTTTGAAAGGCCTTCTAAAGTGGCAAAGGGGTTGAGATAGAATGTAAACAATTTGTGTTTCTTGGGCTCAAGTCAGGAACAAATGTAAGAGGTTGAAAAAAAAAATCAAGTATTATTCAAATGCTGAGAGGTTAGCGTTCTCACTGCAAGACTGTCCTGGTTTCAATCAATCTATCAATATATCCATCTATCATTGTATCACTCTTTCAATCTATCAAGCAATCTATGTATGTATCAATTTATCTGTCTGTCTGTTTATGACAGTTCCGCTTCTTGTCTATCAATTTATCTATCCGTTTATCAATTTATACATGATTTATCTATAAATTTATCCATTTGTCAATCAATTTATCAAATTATCCATCCTATCAATTTATCCATCAATTTATCTGTCTATCCGTTTATCTATCCCTCTATCAATTTATCCGTCCGTCTATTCATCTATTGCAATTGTGATGTGCTTTGTAATATAATGTTTAAACAGTAGGTTTGGGCTCAGAGTGCACATTGTAAACTCCCAAAACAATAACATCCGACTAAACTAATACAGGAACACCAACACTTTCAGAACATGTTTGCCGAGGTAAAATAAAGTAAACTACAGGTACTACTCTTCAGAGAACATTCTATCATCTAAATAACTGAGCCTTTGCAATTTCATCTTTGTTCCAACACAAACTGCGACAAAGGTTTCATTTGTTTTCATACCGACAATTTCGGCTGCTCACTGATGAGTGAGGTCACTGTGATGTGTCCGGTCAGCTGATTTAATCAAGTTTTGGTGGTGTCTTCCTACGGCGGAGGCAGGACGACAGCGCCATCTGCAGTCCGACTTCTTCAGGGCAGTATCCCAGGTGTGCGAGTGTAAAAAAGCCCCCTCGTCCCGGTTTAAAGTCCCGTGGGCATGTTTCTGTATTTTGATTTCCTCCTTAATCCAGTGACGATGTTTGTTGTCCTCTGTCCCAATGATGTTTGCTTCGTCCCAGTCTAAAATGCGCGTCTCTCTTTCACAACGCTCAGAAATGATGTGAGTTGCTACGGTTCTGTTTCGTGTTCTGTTGCTCGTGTGCACGCCTTTGCTGTTTCCTTCTCACATTTTGTTTTATTCAGCTGACCAGACACGTTACAGCAAAATCACATGACCAATCTGAGGAAGAACACTAGTGAGGATTCGAAACTGTCAGGTATGAAAACAAACTAAACCTTGTTCTGAAAAAAGAATCTGTTCAAATACATCCTCCTATCTTTCTCTACCACCTCCTCTCACATGGAAATACCGTCTCCTTGTTAAATGTATTGTATCCATACATGTTTCAAGATTCTTTGTTGTTTGTGTTGGAGTTTTTCAAACCATTTTCAGAATAGAAAGTGGCCAATTGACTTCTGTGGTGACTAGAAAGAACTGCAATGTGGGCACACCAGGACTCACGGCCACAGGGATATACTTAGACAAAAGAGAAAATAGATTGAACTCATCCACGCGATAAAGAGCTGTATTTTACTTTGCTTTACACAGGCGTATCAACAAAGACTTATGCAGCGCTGGATGAAGGACTCAGGTTTGTCAAGTAAAAGTATCACATGAAAAAAATCTGCTCAAGTAAAAGTATTTAAATATCCAATCCAATCCAATCCAACTTTATTTATAAAGCACTTTAAAAACAACACAGTCGACCAAAGTGCTGTACACAGGTTAAAACACAAAACACGAGATGGAATAACATTAAAACAGAACATGATAAATGTCAAGTCTTTACACTGAGTTAAAAGCCAAGCTAAAAAAATGAGTTTTAAGAAGAGATTTAAAAACAGGAAGTGAATCGGCCATTCTAACATTCAGTGGAAGTGCATTCCAGAGTTTAGCTGCAGCCACTGAAAAAGCCCGATCACCCCTGTGTTTCCTTTTTGGCCTGGGGACCACAAGGAGAACCTGACCTGCAGACCTGAGGGAGCGGGAGGGCGTGTAAGGCACCAGCAGGTCAGACAGATACTGTGGGGCCAGGCCATGCAGACAATTAAAAACAAATAAAAGAATCTTAAAATCAATACGAAACTGAACAGGTAGCCAATGTAGAGATTTCAGAATGGGAGTTATGTGGTGAAATTTCCGAGAACCAGTTAAAAGACGAGCAGCAGCGTTCTGGACGAGCTGAAGACGGGAAAGCAGGGTTTTATTGAGACCTGAATATAAGGCGTTGCAATAATCTAGCCGTGTCGAGATAAAAGCATGGATTAAAATTTCAAAATTCTGTCGAGATAAAAATGACTTTACTTTGGCAAGTTGCCTCAGTTGAAAAAAACTGGTCTTAACAACTGCCTTAATTTGAGCATCGAGTTTCAAGCTAGAGTCAAGCTTAACACCCAGGTTCGTGACAACAGGATTTATTGCCTTGGTCAAGGAGCCCAACTCAGTGGAGATAACAGCAGTTGAATCACTGGGAGTAAGCAACACAATTTCAGTTTTGTTCTCATTAAAATGGAGAAAATTGCACGTCATCCATGCTTTCACCTCGCTAAGACAAGCTAAAAGGTCCTTTGACTGCTTCAGAGGCACATAAATTTGGCAATCATCTGCATAAAAATGGAAAGACACCTTGTATTTACGTAAGATGGACCCAAGAGGCAGCAGGTAAAGGGAAAATAACAAAGGTCCGAGGACTGACCCTTGAGGAACTCCACATGTCAATGGAGCAGGGGACGACACAGCATCACCAACTTGCACTGAAAAACTTCGGTTGGACAAGTACGATCTAAACCAGGACAGAGCCAAGCCCCTAATGCCCACCCAGTTTTCCAAGCGTGACAGGAGAATCTGATGGTCGACTGTATCAAATGCTGCAGTAAGGTCCAATAACAGCAGAGCAACAGTGTCTCCAGAGTCTGAGGCCAGAAGAATGTCATTAAAGACTCTCAGCAGAGCCGTCTCTGTACTATGGCCTTTTTTGAAACCGGACTGGAAAATTTCAGAGATTGAATTTTCACTTAAGAAAGAGCTCAGCTGCAAGTAAACAGTTATATCTGTTTAAAAATATACGTAAAGAGTAAAACGTGAAAGTATTTTGCAACATTAGCAATACGAATCAGTTTAATTTGTCTTTTGCGTTTTGTGTATTTATTTGCCGTTTCCATGAACATGGCAAAAATAACCCCTCAAATCATATGAAATGTACTTTTTACTTTTCAGTCCAGTTAAAAAAAATGTAGTGGAGTAGAACATACAGATATCTGCTCTCAAATGAAGTGTAGTAAAAATAAAAAGTATCCACTGTAAAATATACTTAAGTACAGATACCTAAAAATTCTACTTCAGTACAGTACTTTACCACTTGTACTTTGTTACGTTCTACCACTGGACATATGACAGTTTATTGAATGATTCTGGCATAGTAACATCTTAAGTAATGCATATTAATTAAGGTTATTAAGTAGTTACTATAAATTAATTCTTAATACTTTGTTAATTAAAAGATTTAAGAAAAATTCCAACAAAAGCCACAGAATACTCAACAAAGAAGCTATGACCAGATATAAGGATTTCTACAACACTATTCCCATCTATTGGTTTTCGAATGATGAGAAGTTAGGTCCGTCACCATGGCGATTACCAATTTAAAACAAATTACTACATCATTTGAATAGGAAAATGTCCTTAAGCGTATAACAGGAAGCTGAAACCCATGAACACCAAATACACTATATTCATATATTCAACATATAGTCTCCATATTCAACCAAGAGTTTGAATTTAAAAATAACAAAATGTCACTGATGAATGAACAGTAGCCTGGACATCACCCAACGTTGTACAGTTTCCCAGAATTCATTGCAAACTTCAATAATGAAGCATTAACATATACACTGAACTGTAGAGTTGGCAACATTCCTGTGCAGACTATTTTGAGACCAGCAGACTTTTTTTTTTACAAGATTAATAAAAGTGTATAATAGACATGTGTGAATAATCCTATAACTGTTCATTATAAGCAGCGGTGTAATAAAGAAGCTGGTGTTTGGACTGGTTGTTTAAAGGTGTTCTCGTTCATGTCGCGCAGTGGACCACCCAGAGAGGGGCTCCTGACACAGTCCAGCCTTGTGCTCAGAGGAACCACGATTCTCTGCAGCGTTTCACTCAAAATCACCACTTCAGCTCAGACTGAAGCCTGGGGACGCTCCTACAGCACAAACCTGCAGGGAAATTAAAGGTGCACAGTGTAACTTTTCTGCTTGTCTGCATCTCCTCTCTCTCTTCCTCCTCTGTCACTTATTCTTTTGCTTCCCTCTCACTTATTTTTCTCTCCGTCTCTCCCTTTTTTTCTTTTTCTCCCTCCTCTCACTTTTGTCACTCTCTTCACTCTCTCTTTTCTTCTTGCTGTGTGCGTCTCCTCTCTCCCCCCCACTTATTCTTTCTCTCTCCCCTCTCACTCTTCCACTCTCTTCACTCTCATTTCTCTTTTTTCTCTTTCATTCTTTCTCTCCTTCTTGCTGTGTGCGTTTCCTCCCTCCCCCCTCACTCATTCTTTTGCCCGTCACTTCTTTTTCACTCTCTTCACAAATTTCTCTCCCACTTCTTTTTCTTTCTTTCACTCCCTCTCGCTGTGTGCACGTCCTCTCTCTCCTCCTCCTCTCTCCCCTATTTTTCAGTCTCTTCTTTCATTTCTCTCCCTCTTTTTTCTTTCATTCTTTTTTCCCTCTTGTTGTGTGCGTCACCTCTTTCTCCTCTCTTCCCTCCCCTCTCACTCTTCCTCCCCCCTCAGTTATTATTTTGCTCTCCCATCACTTCTTTTTCACTCTCTTCACTCTCATTTCTCTCCCACTTTTTTCATTCTTTTGCTCCCTCTCACTCTGTGCTTCTCTTCTCTCCTCCTCCCTTCCCTCTCCTCTCTTCATGCCCCTCAAATATTGTTTCGCTCCCCTCTCTCACTTCTTTTTCACTGTCTTCACCCTGTCATTCCTCTTCCTCTTTTCTCTTTCATTCTCTCACCCTGTATTGTTTCGCTCCACTCCTTTTTCACTCTCATTTCTCTTTCTCTCTCATTCTTTCGCTCCCCTGTCACTTCTTTTTCACTCTCTCTTTTCTCTTCCATTCCTTCTCTCCCTCTCTCTTCCTCTCTTCCTCCCCCTCACTTATTCTTTCGCCCCTCTCTCATTTCTTTCTCACTCTCTTCGCTCTTATTTCTCTCCCTCTTTTCAAATAAGCAGTGCATGTCCGGGGGCTTATGTGCATTTCGATATCGCAATATTGGCTCATGAAATAATCGATATCAAGAAAATAAATATCGCAATGACACAATGTTCTCTATTTTAGAAAAGTGTAGTTTTTGTGAGATAAAATGGAGAAAAGGTAGATTTAATTAGTTTTGTATAAACATCAATAACAGACGAATCAGGCGCCTTCATCAGTCTCGCTCTGGATTGGTTTCTTGGTTGCTATGATACTCGCGGTCGGAATTCCAAATATGGACCTCTGCTCCAAATCCTCCCCTAGAAGCTTTATCCTCAATGAGTTTGATTTGGCTGGAGCTGAACGCCACTCATTTAGTCCACGTCTTTACACAGTCTATGGTCACATATAACGCAGGTAAACACACTCTGTTTGACAAAAATAATGGTCATTTCACAGTTTGACACCAAAGACAGAATAAACATTTACCAAAGATATGAGTAAGCGTGCTGCATGTGTGTGTGGCTCACTGGTTACAGCTGCGGTGCATATGCCACTTTCCCACCACAGCCATTATCTTCTGTCTCGTCCAATCAGGCCCATTAGCCCAAAATATCCAAGGAAAATACCCCAAAAAATAAATGACTGTAGATTTTTTAAGCTCAGTTTAAAGTAATGGGTTTCGACACAAACTGCTTAGCTACAATTTCACAATATTGCACAATAATAACATAAAATGAGTTTTTTCTCCACAGCCCATGAGCATTACACATCAGCAGGGCATCAAACCAGCTAACCCCGACTGATGAGGTCATGCAGAGTACTACAGTATAACAGCACAGATACATCACAGCAGGGATTTCAACTCTTCACTTGAACACATTTTATCTTTTCTCCCTCTTTTCTCCCCCCTCACTCTCATTCCTTTGCTCTCTCTGCCTCCCCTCCCACTTTTTCTCTCTCTCTCCTCACTTTTTTCACTCTCGTTTCTATCCTTTCTCACTCTTTCTCCCACTCCCTCTTTGCTTTCTCTCCCACCCTCTTCATCCCTCACTTATTCTTTCTCTTCCCCCTCTCTCACTTCTTTTTCACTCTTATTTCTCTCCCTCTCGCTGTGTCTCCTCTCTCTTTCTCTTCCCTCTGCCTTTTATGTCTCGCTCTCCACCACTTTCTCACCCCTACCCCTTCTCCCTCTTCTCTCGGATCCCTCTCTCTGCTCTCCCTCACTCTGTCCCTCCCCTCCTCCCCATGTATCACTGTTTCTCACGTTTACCCCCTCTCTCTTTCTCTCTTTTCTCTCTCCAAACTAAATATAGACAATAAACCATAATATTGAAACTAATTTATGCCACTCACACAATAACTAAAAGATTTATACTGCAAAAACTATTCTAAATCTACAATATTAAAAAAAAACAAAAAAACATGAGATGCAATGGGTTGTGTCTTGCCCAAGGACACTTTGGGATTCGAACCGCCAACCTTCGAATCAAATGTATTCAACCTTTTACAACTTAAAACTTATCATATAGCCAAAAGTAAATGCGCACGATGAATATTGACACAAACATGTTGCTCCATTTAACATACACTGAACGATAAGTTGATGACAGGCCTCACTTCTCCTTCACTCTCCCACTCTCTTCTCTCACTCCCGTTTTCCTCACTCCTCTTTCTAGCGCTGTAGTAAACATGACTGTGAGCAGGTGAGGCTAATTGCAGAGCTGTGCATCTGGGCAGGATTATGTTCATTGTACAGCGTGTATCTTTAAAACACATTTCCCAGAAGTGCACGACATAAAACTCCAGCTCTCAACATGTCGTTGCAATCAAATACACTCTGTCAGGAACAAGACGTTTCACTGAGGTACTCAAGCAAAAGTATCAGTATCTGTGGAGTAGTAACAAAGACACACAAATTCAAAGGTACAGTGGTTATATGGGGTGTTCTCCAGTCTGTCTCTCAAAAATCTTCAAATCAGGCTTGAAATCTAAAGGTAATAATGGACTCAGACTTGAACTTTAACAGCCACATCAAATCAATAACATCTGCAGCTTTTTACCATCTTAAAATCATTGCACAAATCAAAGGTAAACTGTCAAAACCAGACTTAGAGAGACTTATCCATGGATTTGTTTCCAGTAGGTTAGACGAATGTAACGTCCTGCTCACTGGCCTGTCCAAATGAGCCTTAAGACAGCGGCAGTACATCCAGAACACTGCTGCTCGGGTCCTTACTAGAACCAGGAAGTACTTCACACATGTGTCCTGTGCTCAGGTCTCTGGCTCCTGTGGCTCAGAGAATAGACTTTAAAGCAGCTCTGTGTGAACAAGTCTCTCCATGGACCAGCACCAAAGTACATCTCTGACATGTTAGTGCCACATGAACCATCTCACACTCTGAGGACTTCAGGGGCCGGCCTCCTGCTGGTCCCAGAGTCAGGACTAAACATGGGGAAACATCAGTGTTTCAGTTTTATGCAGCTAAAACCTGAAACATTCTTCCTGAAGATGTGAGACAGGCCTCTTTGACAATGTTTAAATCCAGGCTCCGATCGGTTCTGTTTAGCTGTGCATACGACTGAAAGGTTTTTATTCTGCACCTATTCTGTTTTGATTGGTTTGTATTGTGATTTTAGTGTCTTTTTTAATCTGTAAACCATTTTGAATTACTTTGTGGATGAATTGTGCTATACAAATAAACTTGTCTTGCCATTTATAAAACTGTATGTGAAATTCTTACTAAAAGTGTTTGTCCGAACTGAGCACAAACTTCCACTAACTTTTTCAAACGCACTCACTTTTTGTCCGAGTTTGTGGACCAGATTGACCAAAGTTGTGTTTATATAGATCTTAAACCTAACATAGAAAGTCATGTACGTATCATTTTGTGTAAATATGAATGAGACCACTGTAGCTGATAACCTCACTGCACTGAACTGAACCAGAGTACCTCATTACTAATGAAAGAAATCTCTACATGGGGGATATGATACCTTGCATTCGGCAGTGTAATAGTTTAACTAGCGCTGAACAACTTGGAAAAAATATCTAATTGTGATTTTCTGACAAGCACAGATCTAAGCTATGGGGGTTAGCAGCTTTTTCAAACTCATAAGACAAGATATTTTGTTATATCTGGAAGAAATGATGGTACATAAAAAACTGCAGGCTTTGTAATGACTTCAATTCAACTGCAGTTAATCTTGTAGCCCCATTGAGGACTTTTCACCACTCAAAAGATCACCGACTGCTCATGTAGTTTCCAAAGTTGTACAGTTACAAGTAAAAGTATCCGATTACTCTCCTCTGTACACGTAAGTCTTACGGAGCACATTTTTTGCATTAGAACAGTTGGTCCTTTTAGCTGCGAGTCTTAGCAGCTCTGGGCCAAACTGTGGCTGACAAAGAGGCCTGGGTTTTAGCACTGTCACCTACTACTGCAAACACAGCTCATAACACGCCAGTATTTTTAAGAAATGTAAGTTGCTATGGCGATATAAGCACAACAGAGAGATTATGTTTGTCTTTTTCTTTCTTTTGGTAGTACAATAGTTGAGCGGTTTGCATCAATGTGATAGGATGTTAATAATAGGCCTAATAAAAACTAGAGAAATCGTCGTCATGGTAACTTATAACTGTAAATAAATAGGTGTTCTTTTCGGTGTAGTTGGCTCCTCCCTTCAGAAACAGTAGATATGAGGCAGTGCCGAGCAGTAATCTGACCTGGACTGAAGCGGCTTGGATGGTTCGCGAAACGTCTTCACTCTATAACGATTTTTGTCCAGCTGACACAATTGAACTTTTTCTTGTACAACGGTAACCCATGGTAACCAATATCCAGTTTACAGCAGCCATGTTCTGACAAGAGATAGACACATATATGTCTGTCAATTTATCGATATTTCAGGCTGATATTTGCACTTTTTAGCATATCGGCTAAGTTACAAATTGGTTTCAAAGGTTGCCATGTGGACACTGTTTTTGAAGTCAAGACAATTCAGCTCCTATCCAGACATCTATTTCAATTTGATGGTACTGTTTTTAATGTTTTCCAGTAGCAAATCTAGATTCTGAAACTTGTATTTTAGGTCTATGGCAAATCAGGCTGGTAACCTTCCCCCACTCCTGTGCAAACCAAACCTGCGAGTCACAAAAGCACTTGTTAACTTCAAACTTTAGCCATTTCAACTAACAGCTCTAAATTAACCACAGGGCCAATAATAACGCACAGTCGTGTCATAAAACGGCGGAGAAGAGCGTTACCAGGGGCGACAGTTGCTTGGAAGAGGATCTTAGCGTTTCCTTTTTAATTAGCGCTGCTCCACACATGTGCCCCCCTCGCCTCCACCCGCTGGCGCATTCCCAAATGGAGATTAGAATGGGGCGTTTAAGATGAGAGGTGAAATACAGACGTCATGTGGTTTTGATTTGATGAAAACGGTAAAATGAGCGAGGAGATGAGAGCAAACAAGTGTCTGGGGATTACTGCACTTACGGCTTTTCAGGAAGTTATGAGGCCAATTCAAAGTAGTGCATGTTATTTAAACTGACTTGTACCCAACTAGCAAACTTCATTTAAGTCTTTATCAACCCAGAAAAGTCATTACATCGCCCGGATCCTCAGACTAAAACTGGTGAACACACAGTAGCCTGTAGGCCTCCTATGATGTCACTCCGAGGACAAACAAAACTGAAAAAAGAGTCCAAACAACCAAGTAGAGAAGACTTTTCTTGCTTTTAAATATATATATATATATATATATATATATATATATATATATATATATATATATATATATATATATATATGGTAACACTTTAAAATACGGTCCGGGACTTACCAGTACTTACGGTGGTAGATAGTAGATACTTGACTGGTAGTTACGGTGGTACTTACAGTGGTAGTTTGTGGTACTTACAGTGGTACCTATAGTGGTACTTACAGTGGTACTTACAGTGGTACTTACAGTGGTACTTACAGTGGTAGTTTGTGGTACTTACAGCGGTACTTATAGTGGTACTTACAGTGGTACTTACAGTGGTACTTACAGTGGTACTTATAGTGGTACCAGAAGTGATACTTAGACTAATAACTACTGGTACTAGTACTGGTACTTACTGCAAAATCATATGAAGTGAATGGTATTAAAGAATATGGTGTTATTAGGCATATGAATCTTTGATTTCATTATACGTTCATAGAAAATACACAAGACAAAACACTGTGAAAACACAAACACTTTATTATGACAAATTTCACATTAATACGACAATCAGATTTAAAAGAAATTTCCAATAATGACAATAACAAATAAATGACATGTTTTAAATGAACATGACAGTGATACATACTGTAAAATATCAATACTTTAACTGCTATTTTAAAGCGAGACATTATGGTACTTGCACTATTAATTACTGGTACTTACTGTAGTTTATACTGGTAATTACTAGTACTTTCCGTGGTACTTACTGCTGTATGTTCTGGTAATTACCATAGTAACTATTATGGTAATTACCAGTACATACAGCAGTAAGTACCACGGAAAGTACTAGTAATTACCAGTATAAATAGTATTACTAGTACTTTCCGTGGTACTTACTGCTGTATGTACTGGTAATTACCATAGTAACTATTATGGTAATTACCAGTACATACAGCAGTAAGTACCACGGAAAGTACTAGTAATTACCAGTATAAACTACAGTAAGTACCAGTAATTAATAGTGCAAGTACCATAATGTCTCGCTTTAAAATAGCAGTTAAAGTATTGATATTTTACAGTATGTATCACTGTCATGTTCATTTAAAACGTGTCATTTATTTGTTATTGTCATTATTGGAAATTTCTTTTAAATCTGATTGTCGTATTAATGTGAAATTTGTCATAATAAAGTGTTTGTGTTTTCACAGTGTTTTGTCTTGTGTATTTTCTATGAACGTATAATGAAATCAATGATTCATATGCCTAATAACACCATATTCTTTAATACCATTCACTTCATATGATTTTGCAGTAAGTACCAGTACTAGTACCAGTAGTTATTAGTCTAAGTATCACTTCTGGTACCACTATAAGTACCACTGTAAGTACCACTGTAAGTACCACTGTAAGTACCACTATAAGTACCGCTGTAAGTACCACAAACTACCACTGTAAGTACCACTATAAGTACCACTGTAAGTACCACTGTAAGTACCACTATAAGTACCACTGTAAGTACCACAAACTACCACTGTAAGTACCACCGTAACTACTAGTCAAGTATCTACTAACTACCACCGTAAGTCCCGGACCGTATTTTAAAGTGTTACCATATATATATATATATATATATATATATAAAGACAACAACCAGCCTCACTTAAAAAAGGATCAGGTCAAATGTATCATGGTAAGGTCAGCTCTGTCCAAGTGTGTTGTTTACTTGCATCTATTATAAGATCTGAATAGGGTACTGCGAGCTTAAACCTGATGGCCAGTTGATGGCCAGACTATTGAAACTTCTGCAGCCCAGAAAGCACTTTTCTCATAGAGCGCAATGTAAACACAAACTGCTCCGCCGACAACTGGGACCTACAGCTTTCAAAAAGGTTGGATTTTGTGGCGATTTTGTGGCGATTTGTGCCTATTTTCAGATTATGTGGTGAAGGTCACTTCTGTGTATGGTCAGTGGGCTGCACAGCCACCGGATGCTAAACTCACAACACACGCCACTGAGCTCGCCTCATTCACTCAACTGGCAGCCATGTTCAAGCCCTGGGGCCTGACCGGAGCAGCTAGCATTACACACGTAGGCTACTAAATTTACCATTCAGACTTTACCCATTATATTTGCAAATACAATATTGTATCACAAAATAGTGTTTAGACATCAACAAATCCTCTGTACAAGGAAAAAGTGGGCTACAAGATTGGAAAGTTTGGTTATGCCAGTGCAATGTTAGTAACTAGGTGCTAGAAAAATGCATTTTGAGAAAATAGTCATTGAAATGACACTGTCTTATGTATCTCTGCAAGTTGATAAAATTAAATAAAATATCTCTAAGTGCATGTGTGTTTGCAAGCCTTTTGCAGCCAGGAAAATGGTACAAAGACCAGTGGAGTTTATATTTTGGTAAATCAGGCTCAGAATTAGATATCAACAAATCCTTCTATACGACCAGCAAAGATCCTGCCAAGTACAAGATTGGAAAGTTTGGTTATGTTGGTGCTACTGCTAGTGATAGAAAAAACTCTGATGTTACAATGTCCTATATAAATTTCAGCAACTTTATTAAATTAAATAACAAAACATCTTTAGGTGCAGATTGGACAATATTGTTTATAGTTCAGAGTTTACATGTTCTGGCCATAATCTGTTAAAAAAACTAACCATTCGACACCCTGACTTGAGCTGGAGACCTCTTGATTATAAGTCTAACACTTTGCCACTTAAATTTTGAACAAAAACTAAAAACTACTACTAAAAACCTCTTTAACTGCACGTATCTTCTGAATCACAACTAATAGACAAGTGCCGTTTTTTTTTTTACTGTAAACTAGATACTTGAAGCTTTCAAACAAGTCCTCACATAACTCTCCAGCACAAACATGGGATTTAGTATGTTGTCTTAAAGATACAGGAGTTTAAAATGTGGTTCAGCCAAATCACCCACAAGTCTCAGTGATTATCCCACCTCAAATGAGGGTGCAAACCTTTATAAATGAGCTTATAATGCACCTTTTGCACCCCTGCAGACCCAGGCTGGGTCCACTAGACATATTACTTTGCCATTTTCCTGGCTGTAAAAGGCCTGTAAACAAAGACCAGTGGAGTTTAACGATCCATTGTGCAAGTTAAAATGCTCAAAATATTGACAACATTTCACTCCTATACTTGCTTAAGCAATTGGCTGATGTGCATAATGAGTTTTTCTGCTTCCCTCACAGCGGCCTCTATAAGCTCAGTCATTTATATGAGATCAACCCGGGTTTGAAAAACCTTTACTGTCTCAGCAGAAGTGATGCAATGCACATCATGGGTTCATTGGATCTGACTTACTGATACACTGCCATAACCAAACAGAGACCGGCCTCCAACACTTCCCATACACCACCATGGAAAATCAAGAAAAGAAAGGTTTTATCTATTGATACCAAAGGGGCAAAATCAGAGGCTGACCAGCACCGGAGTTGGATAAGAGTAAACATCAGAGCAGCATTTGATAAATGCAGAGGTCAGATCTATGCTGGGTAAAAGAAGCAGCGCTGGGCAAGGTCCTTCCACAAAGTCCAGTATGGCATCACTGACGTCTTTTTATCAATCTGAACTCCAGACGCATGTGTCACTCCCGCTGTAGTCGTCTGTTTGTGCTCCAGCCACAAAGAGCCGCCAAATAACAACATACATCCATAATCCACAAGAATCGGCACATTTCCTCATGTGTGTCAAAAACAGCAAGTATTTGACCAAGTGCCACCGCTAAACCAATAAAACATCAGAAAAGTCTTTACGACCAAGTAGCACTGCTTCTGATTGGTCACTTTTACATCAATCTAAATTTTAGTCAGTTGCTGTCTCTACAGTAAACTGTCATCTCAGTCTTGTTTACTTCCCAAAAAACAAAGGGAAAACTTCACAGCTCCTCTGAATGAGACTGATCTGTCACCTGCTGAGACTCATAGTAAAATAACAAGCCCCGTTACACTGACAGCAACTATAACAGCGTCATTAGATTATTCATTACTGATAAAATAGTTTAATATATACTCTCATAAGAAAGGACTCACAGCTGGCTTTTCTTCTGATGAGAAGGTAAGATACAGTTGCGAAATAGGGAATAATGTGTCTCACTTATATTTATCCATATCCCCTCAGAGGAATATCTGCTTCCAATCAGTCAACACTAAACGTCGGCTACGTTTGATTTATTTTATCTATTAGTTTCATTGGGGACAATAACATTCATTATCTATTCCCAAAGAATTTTAGAGCTAATTATGTGAATATTAGAGCCAATTGAAGGAATTATTTTTTGCCCTGCTAAGAAAAATTTGAACAAAGGAATCTACTTATCTTATTCCTCGGTATCAAAGCAGAAACAGTTGATCCGTTTCAATCAGGAGAACATCCTTTGGAAACTTCCTTTTCTTTGGTGAGGCAGTGGAACCTAAAAAAAAAACCATACTGTATGAGCAAACCCATCATGCTGTCAGTGGCTATGTTTGCATCATAGACTGTGTATATATATCTATATAGCTCACCTGCTAGCCACGGCAGTCCAAACCAAACAGGAAGGGATCATGGGCGCACTTTGGCTCCATCGATTCTGGCTCCAATTCACTTTACACTGAAAAATCGTTGCCCCTCTCTCCATAACTGCAGCAGCGAGCCTCGTCATTTTGGTCTTAAAATGTTCATATTAACCCCCTCTACCTGGTACTTTTATATCACCATTTTGTCCGTAAATCAAGACATGAACATGAATGAATAACATGAATAACAAACAAATCAGGCGTCATCTTTCCCCGAGGTCCCTCCCACTAGCATCAGCAACAGGTTTGATGGACTTTAATCCACTTCTTTATACAGTCTACAGTGTGCATGCACTTCAGAAATCATTATCTGACACCTGGACTTTATTTCTGGAGATTATTGAATGTCATGCAAACAGACGGTAGATTTACATGGCCAGTAAAATCAGATGACTAGTATAATCAGATAACCCAATATTAAGATCTGATTTTGTTTATATGAGAAATCTGATTATAGGATGACATAATAAGAATGATTAGACACTATCAATTTTAAAAGTCACTGCTACTTCTTGTTTTTTTGTACTTTTCTTCTCAACACATTTTTTCCACAAACTGCCACTTAACTCATATAAAACTATCATCACTATTTACCACATGTACACCACCAAACCAAACCAATGAATAATTCAAAATGTGTGTAAACCTGTCATATGCACTTTAAATAGTATAATTGAGGCTTACCTCCTCCTGTGTCCTGTTTGTATAAGGGAAGTTTAACCACATCCTCCACTGGACAAAAGTTCATCAACTCATAGTTCTGTGGGACTGACTCCTTCACATCCCTAATGGTAAGGGGTAGGTGCCATTCTTCATGTGTATAACAGAAGCAAGTTACACATGTCATAAGTTAAGTCCAGGTAAAGGTTGTTTTACTTCATGTTAATGCACTGACAATTAATAGCAATATGAGACCTCATTACTGTACCACATTTTGAATCATTTGGCTGTGAGATCTCATCATCTCATAAGATCTCATTTCCCCCATCACTACCCAGGGAGCCTGAGCACCTTAAGAAGGTTCTGGGGCAGACTACTATGTGCTAATGAGAGGTGTCAAATATTTTAGATTTTTGTGTCTCTAACTTGTGTTAACAGTTAAAATGGATACAGTTAATGTAGAGCTCTATTTTGACCAACCAATTTGACTGGATAAATCTTTACACTGTTTTGTTAGATCTAAATTTTAACAATATTATTGGATGTGTGTGTAAACTTACCTGTGCTGCAGAGTGGGCTCAACCAGTTAGGGAGGTGCTCTATAAAAGGAGCAAACCTCAGTCTGCGAAAGTGAGGGTGCTGTGTGTACAGGAGGTACTGACATGCTGATTTAAAATTGTATATTATTATTATTATTATTATTATTATTATTATTATTATTATTAGTGTTATTATCATCATCATCATCTATTTAATTATTAAAAGTTTCCTGTGGTTGTACATATTTTTGTTGTTGGAAAATAAATGCACTTGGGTCTGCATTTGACAAATTGTCTCAGTTCTGCTCTGTTCCTTGTTAAACCTCTAAGGTTGCTATCTGGGCGATTACACTGCAGCCTTCTCCACTACATTCTCACACTGTAGCGGTGCTAGAGTTTTACATGAGGGGTGACCAGAGGGCGTCAATGTTCCATCGAGGAGGTCCTTCAAAATGAACATGTTGTTATCACACAGGCAATCACTAGCTAATTAAAATGTCTTTGGAATTTTTTTAAAGATTGTTTTATAGTGACCGTGGCAGGTACACTGGGTCTTCCAGCACAGGGTCGCTTGGGAGATTTAGCTGAAAACAGGTGTAGCTGCCTGTGGGTTTTAAACATTAATTACTCTGCATTTGTCCTGGGCTGTTTAATATACTGCTATTTGTTCATTATTATCTGTCTCGTCACTTTCAGTGCCTGGTACAGATTTATAATGTAGTTTATGTTCATGTTATGATCAGTAAATATAATAAAAAACACTACGCCTCCATTTCATATGATGCGTTTTAGTTTTAGCATCAGCTCCACATCAGCTCTGTTCTGTATGTCCCAAGTCTTTGTGCCCATTTTTGACCGTCCCCCTCAGTTTGAGAAACACTGTTCTCAACCATCTGTCACCTGCACCTGAACTGCTTCAAATCATAGCCTAGTTGAAACATCTTAGGTCTATAATGCTAAAAATAATATTATAGTTATATGCACAGTACCTCTCCACAGACCTGACTTTTACGTTGCTACTTGTCTCCATGGAGAAAAAAACTTTAATGCCATACTGTGGAACATTGTCGGCAAAGTAATAACATCTCCATGGAGACAAACAGGTGTTGAAATCTCTACCAGAGAAATGACATAGTGCAGCTTTAAATAAACAGCAATGTCACAAATGAGGTTGTGACATAGAGCACAGAGCACAGCAAACTCCCCAACCCCAATTAAGATTTTTACAGTGTCCACATGATAAATCCTCTCTGTTAGCTCCGGGTCTGTGCTCATTCAAAGGGCTGGACCTGTTTCCTGTCCCTCAAGAATGAATCATTTGCTTCATAAACAAGCATCAAACAAGACTTCCACTCATATTCATCAACTTTGAGATCATATGAGGGACATGTCACTGTAATTATCCTCTCCTCTCCTTTATACTAACAAGGTCCTCCTGAGTTTAAACAAGCCCATCCAGGAATTAGACAGTGACACCAAGTGAAACCAAAGCGCAAGTCTCCCTTAGCTAAAGCTTTGAGGCATGATTCACAAACATTTAGGCATATTGTGGTGAATGGTGTGATTTGTGTTATAAGCGAATGGCCATAACTGGAACTGCAAGTGTGACCTGTTATTATAATTAAGTGCATTATAGAAAAACTTTAAACTTATTATTGATATCAAATAAAATGCTCTGTAACAGTTTTAATTCCATGTTCCACTGTTTTAACACACTATAATATAAAATAGTGGGTTTTGTTTGTTTATCTGTTTGTTTTTTTATGTGTCGGTTTACAGATTTAGAAAAAATATTCTAAAACTATTGAGAAAAGGTCAAACTTCCTCCTTGTTAAGTTGTTTCGATAACCTCTTTTACTTAAGAGAATGCAATCCAGGTGAATAACTGCAGAATCAAAGACTCAACCACTCAAAGAATCAATGGACTGGACTCTAAACCATTGTCACATGTTGGTTTAGCTCCATCTAGTGGAGACAGGAGACATTACCAATGAGCACATATCCACACATATCCAGAGTGACATTAACAATTCAAAACAAAACACATTATTTTGAAAGATCATCAAAATGTCAATTATTAATGGGTTTCAAACAAATAATTCTTTCCAGATTGCTTAATTGTTATGATAGGGTGGAGGGTTGCCATATCGTGAAACCCATGAATATAGCTCAATACAGTCTGCAGGTTAGGAGATGAAATGCACTTTTTATAATATACTAGAGCATATTAAAGGTCCTATATTACACAAAATTGACTCTTGTGAGCTTTAAATCATGTCATAATGCTGTGGAACAGAGTGAAACAAAACACAACTCCAAGTATGTTTGTGACGACGTATCAACCTTTTAAAATAGAGTAGTAAGAGTGTAATACACCTTTAAACCCATGAGTTGCTTAAAACAGAACAATCAAATGAACACTTAGGGCAAATCTATGTGACAGTATAGATTTCTTGTTAAAATGGTTGTCCAAACTGTGGAGTCTATTTTCTGTAGGTAAATAAAGACCCACTCAAGAATGATGTTATTACCTCAGCCATTTATTGTTAAACATTAAAAAGAAAAGGACTTCTTCCAAGGTAATATATAAAATAACCATTTAAAATCAAGTGCACTTCAACAATGTCCCAGTCCCCTCGCTCAGGGTGAAGTGGAGAACTCAAAAACACACATACGTCTTTGCAGTAAGGCTTTAGGTGGGCTTATGTGAGGACGCATCGCAATTTACAATATTAATTTATACATAACACAACACAAGGAGACTATGGCACCAACTTAAACAGGTTCGGAGGCAGTGGGCTTGTTGTGCTAACTCCGCTTTAGCCTCTTGTTTGGATAAAGAAACAGCTCTGACGTCTGCCAAAACTATTAGTAAATGACTTCTCTATTTACTTAAACACGTGTTAGCCTCAGGTCACTTCAGATCCAGATGAGTTTCCATGATGCAACATTTTAGTCATTCTCCATCAGGGTGTATTAGTTTTATGGCAATCACAGGAAGTCATTTGTTAGCCAATTTAAGTGTCAAGAGACAAATTTTACCTGACGTAACAAAGTAATTTGCATCCAATTTTCTTTTTTGCGGTAACTTTTTGGCAGACCCAGGTTTGACTGCTTTTACGAGTGACTCACCCTGCATACAAACAGTAAACCAGGACTCAGCCAGACGCTATTTGACAGTTGGTATCGTTATCACATCATCAATACCTGTTTCTTTTTGTACAAAATAACCATGATTACAGGTGGAAATGATCCAAGTAACAAGACAAAATTTGACCAAAAAACAATTTGATTAATTTACAATTCAAAGTTCAGTACATTCATATTATGAAACAATCCTGTATACAGTTTTACCCCAGAATATATGGTAAAATTAGCAATTCAATTGCTCATTGTGGTTTACATACTCAGTATATACGTACATTACATTGTACATCAATGGCATTTCACATTTGACCATTTGCAAGAATACATAGCTTTTTTACAACTCACATAGAAACACAGTACAAAACCAGGCAACACCCTTACACTCTGTGAGGCTTCACTTCTGATTGACAGTATTTTACACACTTTTAGAAACAAGCAGATTGAACTTAAATTGTGCAAATCAGATTTGAACAGCAGGTGGCAGTGTTACGATACACGTAAATGTATGAATGTGTAGAGACAGACATCTTCAATATCTTTGCTTTGAGGGGTGTTCATTATAAACACATTATAAATTTGCCCAAAAATACAGATTAGAAACATGAGCCTGTGATGGCGGTCGTGACATTAGTGTGGCATTCACATCACATACTGTAGTGTGTCAAAGTACAGGCAGTTAAATGCTTTTAGGTGCCTACCCTCATTCTGAACCAATGCAAAGGAAATTATCAAAACTTCAGATTGTTGCTTTTTTCATTCTAGTGGGAGGGCAGTATTGATGCTTGTACTGCACATACTAAGTGCTTCCCTGGCTTTGTAGCAAAATCACTGTTATTGTACAAAGCCAGTTACACCATCTGTACTTGAATCAGGACCAGATCATAATTGTGGAGAGGTTTGGGGTTTGTGATGAGGTGACATAATGCTTGACAATAGCCTGGAGCAGCAAGGCTTTCACAACGAGTCAAAGCTGCGGAGTTTCAAACACGATCAGATGCATGTTATGAGATGGCAGTCCTATGAGTATGCTTTAATAAAATGTTATTGCCCCATATAAGAAGCATCACAACACCTGCCAATAATAACAGGCAGGACTCGTAATAGTAGTGTAATTATCTATTCATATTAGCAGTACTGTAGTCTGAAAATACAAGTAGGAGACAGAAATGTTATTCAAAAACAACCTTAAATCAATACAAGATCATTGACTCGGGGTGGGTAATATAGACAAACAATTCTACATTTTCTGGATTGCCCTGATTACGAGGGTTAGAAAATTTGCTAAAACGGGATAGTAAATTTTTAACAAATACTGTAAAATTAACCACAAAAGTGCAAAAATATCACCTTGTTTCAAAGATTTAGCTTTTTTTTTTTTTTTATTGTTACAATTGACAATAACATAAATCGTCCACGTCAATAAAACTCCAAAATTTAAAACCACCCATCATTTGGGTATGGGGACTACAGGGATAAATCTATGAATGTTGGTTCAATGTAGTACTTTGCATTTTATCAATATACGATTATTTTAAATACCATTACCATAAAACCGTATACTATGTAATTATGTCGAAACAAAAGTGCCTGTATGAAAAAAAGTCAGACTAAAAACATGACGCATGCCTCAGTGCCCAG
The DNA here is from genome assembly GCF_009829125.3 of Periophthalmus magnuspinnatus. Classification (NCBI taxonomy): domain Eukaryota; kingdom Metazoa; phylum Chordata; class Actinopteri; order Gobiiformes; family Gobiidae; genus Periophthalmus; species Periophthalmus magnuspinnatus. Next base: position 12,215,659 of record NC_047144.1, read on the forward strand.
ATAAGCATTCAAACCCTCACAGTTATAAGCAGAGTTTGCATAATCGCAGTAGTATATATATTTATATATCTTACACATAAGTGATGGTACTTTGCATGTACACTTGTAGTACTTGTACATGCAGAACTGAAGGTGCTGAGTACACTGTGATGTCATATAGGAGACAAAGGGACTACATACCTACACATTAGAGACACATTGCGGATACATTCATATATGTCAACACTTATATGTATATACAGTATACATGTATATGCTAGTATGTATACAGATATAGCAAAGGTGGGCTGGGTTATGCCATGAAGCTTAGGCCCTATGCTTTCACCAGGGATGTCACGTCGTCAAATTGTTGCGTTACGATCATTGTGAGTAAAAACATCACATCATAATTAAACGGTTATTCGCGATAATTCACAAAAACAGTCAAATCCACAATTTACTTTCATTCTACGTACACTATATTACTACTACAATAGAATGAAAAATCTGTATATAGTTTAAAGACGCACTATGTAACCTTTCTGCTGAAGACTCCTCCTCCCACCTGCTTGTCTCCATGGAAATATTATAGAATGTTCCACACAATGGCATTATCTACCTCTATAGAGACAAGCGGGAGATGCCACACATTTAATGCCATACTGCAGAACATTCCACATAAATAAACAACATCTTCATTGAGACAAGCAGGTAGTGTTACTCCCAGCATGTTAAATAATGCATGTTTAATTTTTAGAGTATAAATTGAAGAGTTCTTACGATTATTTTTGACGTAAATAGTCATGATAATCGATTAATAAATTTGTCTTGACATCCCTAGTGTTCACTCAAATACATTTTCAAATATGCATTCACGATTCCACATCTCACTACTACATGTACTACAGTTAAATACATTGCTATAAGAAGTGATATAAGTGTTAAATGAGGCCTATATGTGACTACTACTCTCTGTGGTTACATTTAGATGGGGGAGTATTGACATATATTGCAATGCTTTTGTAGAAAATCAAACTAGTGAAGTCGTGTGCTTGGGGTTGTAGGGTATGGCACACTAAAATGGTGGACACGAATGGCTGTGTCGGGCAGTGAATCCACTCTACGACGATGGGAGAAGAGCTTATAACATTTATTACTAACACCAAACTCATGTGTAGTAATAAGGGCATGTTTATCTTAGGGTTATTGGGACAAAAACGTACATTTAGCGAAAAACTTTAGGTATCTGATCAAAATGGCTGACACTTACCGCTTTAGTAATGTAGGAAAATTACATATATATAATGAATTTGTTTACAATTTGAAAGTAACGTCAAACACATGTACAGTAATAAGGGTATGTTTATCTTAGGGTTATGGGGACAAAACATATACTTGGCGATAATGTTGGGGGGTTTGACTAAAAAGAAGAGATTTAATAAGTTCGAACCCGCTTCTGTGATGTAGGAAAACTACATAGAAGAATAAACATGTTTACTATTTGAAAGTCATTCTACATACTGTGGCAGACTATATTTTGATGCTATAGTTAGTTATAATAAAAGTTTAAACAGGGCTGACACATAACTGACTAGGCTGTTTAGTCCCAAACCTAAATTATTTGAAGATTTGACAGAGCATCCAGCATAATTCACCATACTAGATTACTCCAATGCTTTTGACAATATTTTCGAATAATTTTATAGTGAATATGTACCATTGCAAATGCCATCCATCGTACTGTAGGATTATCTGACAGCTAAAAGAGATCCATATTTGCCTCACACTGGCTGTATTGATCTTTTGTAGACGGCGTTTGATCACATGACCACAGCAGAACAACGCCCAGGTTTGATGTTCTTTATGGACTTCCATCAGGCACAGTTCTACCAAATGGACAGCAGAGGTCACTGTTCAGTTTCACTATGTTCATCAGCTTCAGTCATTTTTGAGGCAGGTATTTTCACCAATTTACCGTCACTACTACATAGGCAGAGTCCCATTTGTGTTTCCTAGCCTCCTTGTCTCCTTTATTCCTCTGTTGTCTCTGCTACTGACAAGTGGCTAGTGAAAAATGTTTAAAAATACATTTCTCAACTCAACCAACTTGCTTTTACTTGTTCAGGAATCACACTAATTTTTCCTTAATCGAGAAATCATGGAGTCAGAGAGTCAAGGAGACAAGTAAAAAGAACTGGGACAGGTAAGTGCTGATTAACGAAGATATAAAACATTTACAGTTTGTTGTGCATTGAATACTAGTGCCTCCTAGGGCTCGGAGGACTCATTACAAGAATAAGGGTCTCAAAACCTAAATGGAATGTATCTATGTTCAACTATCAAACATTATGAGACTTTCCGGCAGTGGACACTATGGAATGATTGTGCTCTAATATTCTACTACAAAAACAAAACAAAAAAAACAAAATGATTATCGACATTTGTGGAAATTGATTGGTGAAAAACATGACACATGATTTAGAAAAGTAGAAAGAGAGAAAGAGATAGAGAGATACCCATTTAAACAGCAGCGTGGTTATGTGGGAGGAGTGTATCACGTGAACCGCTTTAAAATACCCCTGGTGAGTCAGTGCTGGTTTTGAGGTGGGGCCAGTCTCAAGGCATGATGGGAGGTTTCACTACAGCGTCTCTGGATGGCTCGTCATTTGGTCTTGATTTTGGGCACCTCTCCGTTCAGTCGCCCCTCCTTCACCAGTCTCTCGTTGAGCTGGCAGAGTTGGCGCAGGAAGCCGTCGTTGGGGCCGATCTCCCTCTTGTGGCGGACCGTGGCTACTGCCTGCCGGGCGTCCAGTTTGTGGTGGAGCATCAGGTACGCGATCACCATGGTCGGGGAGCGGCTGTAGCCTTCTCTGCAGTGAACGTACACCTTTCCTGCAGAGAGGAACAAAGCTGGTCTGACAAATCGATATTAAAGAAGCTAAAGACCACGCAGACTAGTACACGCCCATGGACCACTATGAATCCTACCTGGACGACTGAGGGATTACACAGATATAAGGCCACGTTGTGATATAAAAGAAAGTACTAGGATTTAATGTTGAAAATCATATTCTACTGACTAAATAAAGAGTGTTTTTAATTATCATTGTGGTATCGGAATCGGTTTGAGTCCATTTCTTAGCATCGAAATTGAGGTTGAAGGTTTTATCGAAAATAATTAAAGGAGCTGTACCTGATTTTCATGTAGTAAAGTAACATTTATCTTGCTCCAGTACAGATATATAATAAAAACAGCTCTTATGGTCCAAAAGAGACCACTGTGTGCTGTCTCCATCTAACTATAAAGCATGAAAGAAGAAGTGCACTGTTAGCATGCTAGTTGTTGTCAGCATTACCCTGTTGCCAAAGTACGCCCTGGTCGCTTAAAGTTGTGAAACATGCTGAGAAACTTATCATGGAATAATTACGATGACAGGACTGTGTTAGGAAAATGAGATTTCTGCAAACTGTCTAAAATTAACTAGTCAAAATCAGGTTGGCTACAGCGCAAAACATTTCAAACTTCACCCAACACCTGACCAATGACAGGTGAACAATACAATACAATTATCAATATGGCGGCTGTTTCATAGATTCGATATATTAAGCAGTATGTGAGTAGAGATGTAAATACTTGTATCAGATATCAGGTCCAGATACTGGTTAAGGGTTAGGCAGGTCAATCAATTTATGTTTTCAAAGAGCACTATGTAACTTTTCCATTCATGTCTTGCTTTCCTCCATGCAGATGTTATTACACTGCCTTGAATGTTCCACGGTATGGCATTAAACACATCTATCTTACATTTATCTAATTATAGGAGCTCAAAAATGCCTTGGAAACATGCATTCTTATTGTGAGTGGGGTCATCTCTCCACAGATCTGAGCTGTAACTTTATGGCAAGTTAGTGGCATCATCTGCTTTTCTCCAAGGAAATAAATATGTTTAATGCCATACAGTGGAACATTCCTGGCAAACTAATAACATCTCCATGGAGACAATCTGGCAGGCCCTTCCCCAGAAAAGTGACATAGTGTGCCTTTTAAAGACTATCCAATGCCCTGATGAAACCGAGTATGATGGCAAGCGTATTGTCACCAAAGTATATCGTCAAAACTGAGGAAGAATAGGATTTTGTCTACATTTATTTTAGTTTTCTGTTCAATTATATGAGAGTGATGTTCTCTACTTTCCGTGGCATTTCCCTTATAGACTATGGCATGATAAACTACCACATACTACACATAAAGAACAGAACAATGTATAAAAGAAGCTACAATTTAAACAAAGGAAAGCTCACATACGCCCGGTTTGATTTTGTCTACGCAGCATCTTGTGTCTGCCAGCAGGGGGAGGAAATGCAAATGTTTGGTCCTGACCTCTGCTGCAGATGGGATAAAGTCAATCATCTTCTGTTCCTCTGTATCCAGCAGCACACTGTGTCCTCCACAGAGATATGAGCTAGCCTTCTGTAATCTACAATACACACTGTTTATTAGTGAATGCCAACCAGGGCTGCAGATAGCTTGTTTAAGTTGTGCTAACTATTTGCAATGACTAATGTAACTTGTGTATTTTTTGATTTAATAAAAAAACTATATAGATTTGAATGTGGTAATGAGTAATTGCTCTATAAGAATTTCATTGATTATGTACAATGACAATGAGATCCATCTATTTAATAACCTGAGACAGAAAAGTTGAGATTACAATGAATAATGCAAGAACTACTAGCTGGATGTTCAGTTAAATTGAAAAATGGAAATATTTTTTCAAAGGTTTACTAGTCAAAAATTTTGAAGATGAGATCATATAAAAGGATCATAAACCATTTTGAATACTTTAAAGAAACATTATGTCACTGAAGGTGGCACATTATCTGCATGGAAAAATAAACTTAAAACCACACTTCAGAACTACTTCTCCATCAAGATAGACAGGGCTTAGTTTTATGCTATGGTCTGGAATATTATAGCCAAAAGAACAACATCTCCATGGTAGAGGCGCTCCTCCAGATCAGGTTTATGGAGCTGCAAGTCTGGTCACAGTTTTATATGTTTTTAATGCAATAAAAAATCCAAAATAGAAAAAAAAAAACACACACACTTATATTTTACATATCTATTTTTGGCTAAAAAGTTACGTAGTGGGGCTTTAGATCATACAGCTAAAGTGAGTCCAATAAGGCTAACTTTAGCTTTATTGGGATACAGGTACAGCATTAGGTAATAGCATTCACAACAGTTTTTCCATATATGGACCAGCCATAACAACAACTGCATGTTTGTTTGGAGCTCCCCTTGTGTTGCCAATATGAGCAATTGCTTTAATGTCCCGAGAGACGCAGAGTTGGGATCACATGAGGACCAGGGACCTGTCCAGATCTGCTCCATCGGCACAAACGCTGTAACTCGACTCCCCCGTCTATTTGCTCCTCTCTGCATCCATCTCTGCCCTGAGTTTCTATAGCACTGACCAGCCAGCACTCTGTCAATGAATGACCTCTCCCATATCTAATCAGGCTTCCTCCATTGATCAATGCTCCTCTGCTGTAGTGTCTTGTTAAGGAAACAAGTTTTCTGGGCTTAAAGTGTCACTCGGCTGTCCATGGGTTTCAGAACGATGACAAATTAGGAAGGGTACCATAGCGAATAACAATTTACAACAATATATATCTTTTGAACGAGAAAAAAGTCGTCAAAATGTTGCAAATATCAGAAAGCTGGAACCCATTAATAACTCACACATGTGGATTGAAAGGAAGGAAAGGGGATTTCTTCATACATTGGTATCAGTTCAAAATGGGAAAAATCCCCAACATATTATAGTGATGATAATAGGCCTATATACTGCCCGAGTCTCTGTGCTCATGTGTCACTCCCAGTCTGTGCTCAGTGTATCAAGTGATATTGTACATAAGACAGTGCAGTTTTTAGAACAATTTGTGGGCTTTGCTATAGATTTAAGAATAATAACTAATTCATATTGTAATTTTGCATATGTCTAACATGTGATGTCACCCTCCACTCCTAACAAACCTTTGCAATACTGTGAGGTTCTTTTGAATTTCAGAAACAGTGAAGACAAAATTATTGAGTTACAGAATAGTTTTACAGGATAAACTTAGGGTTGGGCAAAAATTACTATTAAATCGATTCATCAAATTTGAAGTTCAAATCGATTTGTTTGATAGGCATGTTTTCTTTATTTACTATTTTTATTTTACCTACTTTCTTGCGTTGGAAATTTAATTGAGAATGTAAGAAAGGCTGTGCACTGCAGTTACAGGGAGGAAGTGTAGCACCGGGCCGTGCAGCGCTGACCGCTTTGAAAACAGTGATGTCAATTTAAATATTGGGGCTACACGTTTAAAGCAATAGCTTGTTTTATTTCAGTCATAAAAGATTTCCCCTAGTGGTCAATTAGTTAAATATGATCACTTTTGAATATAATCTTTTAGTTTTGACAGTTTTCTGTTTGCAAAACATTTTTAGTGGAATTAAAAAAATAAATTAAATAAAAAATCAAATTGAAAATCTAATTTTTGGAGGAAGAAAATAATCGACAGTTTTTAGGAAAAATCGCCCAGCCCTAGATAAACTAACTACAAAAGTGGAATATTCTGTGAAAACAACCCTATGTTGTTTTTTTTATTATATGTTCAAATGTTTAACTATTGGACAAAATAATTTCTCTTGATAATACAAACATTCTTTACTGCTCGCTTTCCTCTTCGGTCTTCACTAAAGACTTTGGTGTGAGGAACATTTGCCAAACCTAATGGAGAGCGAACAGCCTCCTCTGTCAGAGCTGATGGTAAATCTATACAGGAAAACATGGTCTAGTCTCTAACAGCTCATGAGAAGATGTTTTCACCAAAGTAACAAGGTAAATAGACAGGGTTCATATATGTCAGTATGTGAAGTGTCAGTGTTAGGCCAGTGTTTTGTCTCTGGATGAACAAGTGAATGTTTTGTCATTTATTGAATAGTTGAAATGTTGCATTTGTGACTACACTGTTATTTTATTATGTGAACTATATGTGCAGGTTTGAAATAAATATTCTAACTAACTCTATCTCATATATTGTTCATTATTTTCTATAGAGCTGTGTTTCTGTATTTGTCGTGTTATTATTTTGTGATAGTCGGTTGAATCTTCACATTTGAGATTTTAATGATCAAATTAAAGGTGGACTATGTAACTTTTCTGAAGGACAGTCCACCACCTGCTTGTGTCTAGGCAGGAGATGATATTGCTTTACCAAGAATGTTCCACAGTATGGCTTTAAACTTGTCTATATATACCCACACCCTCCATCTGAAAAGTTACATAGTGCAGCTTTAATGAAAAACAAATAGCTGACCATTAAAATATACAAAATTATATTTAATGTCCCAAATTTATGAATCACTGCTCAATGACATCGTTTTTCATGTCAAACAAAAGAGCAAATACATAAATTTGTAACAATTATTTCACTACATAAAACAGTTTGGGCAACTTTGTCCATTTCCATTTGCAGTTAGTAGAAAAATAATGAAAATATTAATATAATATTAAGCCTAATGCTAGAGTCACAGATTATATTAGTCCTGGTTTGATCCCGGTTTAGTCCTGATGTGGGCTTGGGTCTGTTGGTTTGGTCCTGTTCTGGTCCTGGTTTAGTCCTGGTCTAGTCCAGGTTTAGTTCCTAGTTCCTACAGGTCTGTATGTCAAACCTGTTGTCATCCAGGACAAAGTGCTGGTGTTATATGGAACAGGACTCAGGAGGGAGTCAGATTTAGACAGGAGACTCATTCAGGCTAATGCTCCATCTTCACCTCAGGGACACACTGACTGAGACACGTCACGTATGGGGCAGAAGAAGAGACAGTTGGCCGTTTATTGCAGTGTTGCTTAAGGGCCCCCAGCTTGGATACTTTTATTTTAAAATAAAATAAAAACTATCCAAAATTAGGGTGACAGATATTTGCACCGATAAATGTGGATCGGGTATAGGACGTCAGATTATATTGCATTTTTGCAAAGCTGTTCTAATTAATTTAAATGATAAATTGGGGTATTTGTGTAGTTAGTAGTTGTTTGTGTTTAAAAAAAATTATTTATATTTTCAGTCTCTGCTCTGCAACTTGTTGATATCAGGTATCGGCAGATTTTGAAGCCAAAGTAGCGATATCGGTATTGGAACAGAAAAGGCTGGATCGGTGCATCCCTATCATAAAATGTAAGATATAGATATTAGCATAGAGCTGGATACTTTTCAGTTTTACAGGGGTCCAGTACTTGCATGATACCTGGTTTTCAGTACAATACCTGAACTATACTTTATTGCGACACCATGTTGGTATCTTTTAGCAGTACACATGCTTATGCTTATTAGCATATCTAATTTCCCAGTTGATTGACCTCGGCCTTTGCATAATGCTCTTTACACAATATTTCCTCAAAGTATATTTAGCTCAAAGTTATTCAAACCTCGGCTGATTTGTGTTTTTTTTCCCTTTATATATTTGGTAATCAGTATATTAGGTCTGTAAATTACACAAATAGTGAATGTACTGTTATAGTTGCAAAGAGCAGACATTTTGTTTGTTACCAATTCACAATTCTTTCGAAGCTGTAACATTATCAAATTCAAAACACTTTAATGAAATACGTATCGTAAATGTGCCATACCTTTGCCATTATTGTGCGCTAGTGCCTTGTCGATGAACTCCGCCCCCTCCTCAAAGTAGGCACTGAGGTTGAACTGCTCGGTGTCGTTGGCCGAGATGCCGTGGTACGTGATCCCCGTCCCAGCGTAAAACTCAGCGCTGGTATTCACGTGCATAAACGAAGTCCCCTCCGCTACATTCAACACATGGGTCACCCCCAACTTCTGCAGGCGCATCGTGTTCTGGGCCACAAAGCTAAAAGGACAAAAATACAAGTACAGGTATTTCAGTTAAGCAACGGAGAGCAACAAGTAACCTATTTTTTAAAGTATTTCTGCTTACGATGGCGAAAAGTAGACTCAATTTTGTGCTGCAGAAGAAAAACTAATACAGATCTTTGTCAGCACGGGACAGTTGTCTGAGTTGTATTATGTTGTTATAGCCGGTATCCTTTATAGCAGCCGTATACAACCCATTACAACGCATTAGACTGAGAGCTGTGTTAGCAACATCTCTATTAGGGCTGTGTACAAAAGCACTCAGGGAGGTTGGACTCAATACAAGAGTTTCAGTTACAGAATAAGAACTGTAAAAATGTTTTGCTAAAAGTAGAAAAAACAGTGCAACAACCACACCTTAAAACATGGATATACAAATGAACAATCTTAATATTTTGGTTGGTCTTGGTCCTGATTAAAGCATCTACGATAACATTAATTTCAATACATTATCTTCAATTTAATGTTTATCCTTCGTACACCTAACCAGTTTGTATTTATAGATTAAAATATAAGTTTATTCACTAATTACATGCAGCTTTATGCGACAGTAGGTTTCACTTAATGTGGTATTTAAAACCTACAATGGCAGCAGTTACAAGCTCACCAAAATCTGATAAATATCTTGTTTCTAGACCTTTAAAATTATGTAAAGAAGATGAAAACTGCACAATTTTAAGCGAGTTATCAGAGAATCAGAAAGAAATGACATAATTTTGCTGTTTACATTTCATTTTATTACCGTACATTTCAGACTATTGAGCGCACCTGAATATAATCCGCACCAGCTAAATTTGAAAAGAAGATATATTTTGTACATATATAAGCATGTATAAGCATATAAGCCGCATGTTAAAAATACGTTATAACATGAGATATTTACACAGAAAGACGATTTAATTTCTTTAATTTAAGACACGCTTTGGTCAACTGTGCCTGAAATTCGGCAGTACAGCACCAACACGTCATCAACACTGGATAAATATACCTGCATTTAGGAAATAAAACTGCACCAACACGGGCCATCTGCTTTTATTTCCTCTCAAAGCTTTTGTCGTCTTTTTACATTGACTAAGTTCTTCCTGCTGCTGCCTCCAATGTCGCACCATTGATTCACTGAAACCAAACTTACGTGCAGTGGCTCTATTTCCTTCTTTGATGCCAGATCCATTGCCTTTAACTTAAAAGCTGCATCATTTTCATTTCTTCGTGTGTTTTCCATGATGAGGGTGTGTGCGTGATGCGTAAAATGACAGTTCAAAATCAAAACTAGTGTATTCTTCAGCGCATAATCTTTCCAAGTCTGTCTCACTTTTACCTTTACTGTTCGAGAGTGCCCCCGGTGGCCGTTAGCCAGTAAAAATCTATAAATTAGCTGCACCTTTGTATAGGCTGCAGGGTTCAAAGCATGACAAAAAAGTATCGGTTTTACCATAGTACAGATGCAACAATTATCAGACTACTCTACCTTTCAGCCTTCAGTCCCATAGCTGGATGTATTTTCAAAAAAATCACAATCTGACTAGCTGCCTAATCAAAAAACGAATGGCAAACTAGTCGACTACGTAAATAATCTTTAGCTGCCGCTCTATACAGTATACAGTAAACATTTTGTTCATAACTAATAAATGAAGCAGACTTTTATGATCTTTCGTGACTTTATGATCCCACTTGAGTGTCTTCCAGAAGCGAATCAGGCCATAAAGACCCAGGGTAACAAAGCAGAGGACAGAGTCTGGCCCCGAGCCACTGGACACTGATACTGTCCAACCAGAGACAGCGAGAGGTCCAGCTATCGACTGCATCTCCTGTTTCAAGAACGAATGCTTCATGGGGCGTTAAGTGTTACTAATTAGCACATCTGAAATTATGTTAGCAGTAAATACAAGGAGGATTTTTTTAAACTTTAAAAATAATAAACCAATAGCCCCACACTAACACTGAAGAAAGTAAATAAATATATGAACCTAGAGACATGTGAGAAGGTCAGGTTTGGACATGTGCCAAAGAATAGTTATGATTTTTTTGAATAATTAATTAATAATAAGGTTCATAAAGAAAGGCAAAGCAGATGTTCTAGTTCAATTTAACACATTTAACAAGAACAAAAAAAAATATTGCAGATTAAAACGTCCAAGTCCAAACTCAATCTGCAAACAATTAGATCTTGATTTGTTTAACATGCACCAGCCCTAAAACTAAACTCTGACTAGTGCATATTGCGATAATGCCATTGTGTTCTTGGGCAAGACACCCCACCCACCTCACTTATGTGTGTATGACTGTGTGTGTGTGTGTGTGTGTGTGTGTGTGTGTTAGTGCAGATTGACACCCATGCTTCTGTCAGTCCAGTCCACCTCAAATCCAAGTACACAGAGTGAATAAATAACACAATAATAAATAGTAAAACTAATTTGTACAGGTGATGTAAATGCGGTTAGTCTTGTGTAATTCTTCTTGTTAGTACAGTATTTATATTCGGTCCCATAGATTACAGAAAAGAACGTATCTGTTTATCAAAGTCTGAAGTGATCGTTTTGATTCAGCTCAAAGAGGCATTTTCTGTGAAACCCGCGGCTGCTGTGCGTGTCTATATCCGGCTCTGTCAATAACTGAGGCGAGGACGGTGACCTGCACAGCTCCCAGGAGGCGCCGCTGTACCATCCAATAAAACAACACAGCCTTCTGAGCGACAGAGAGGGAGGGGAGGAGGGAGAGAAAGAGAGAGGGAAGATGATAGAGAAGAGAGAAAGAGAGTGGAGAGTGAAGGCAGTCAGAGATAGGGGAGAATACGAGAAAGGGGGGGGGCAGGATAGAGGAGAGAGAGGGACTAGAGAGGGGGACAGGGAAGAGAGAGGAAGGAGAGGAAAAAACAGAGACAGAATAGAAGACGGGGAGAGAGAGAAAGAAAAAGAGGGGGGAAAGGATAGAGAGAGAAGGGGTGGGGGCAGTGAAAGAGAAGGAGAAAGAGAAGGAGAAAAAGAGGAGAATAAAGGAGAAAGGGGAGCGATAGATAAAGAGAGAGGGGGAAAGGATGGAGGAGGTTGGAGAGGGGGACAGGGAAGAGAGAGAGGCAGGAGAGGAAAAAACAGAGAAAGAGAGAGAAAAAGAAAAAAGGGGGAAAGGATAGAGGAGAGCAAGAAGGGGTGGAGGGGGCAGTGAAAGAGAGGGGGAAAAGAAAAAGAAAGAAAGACAGAGAAAGAAAGAGAGAGAGAGAGGGGGAAAAGGATGACAAAGGGGAGAGATGGAGAAAGAGTGGGGGGGTAGAGGAAAGAGAAAAGGGGAAGAGGAGGGCAGTGAGAGAGACAGAGAAAGAGAGAGAGAAAGAGGGGAGAATAGAAGAGAGAAGGAGAGGGCCAGAAAGAGAAAGAGGGAGAGGAGAGAGAGTGTGAGTGTGTGGGGAGCAAGAGAAAGAGACAGATGTGACAGAGAGAGAGGGGAGAGAGAGAGATCCCTGTGTCATGTCCAGGGCAGCACACAGCTCTTCATGTGTCTCCTCTGTTATGTGCACATTTAGCCTGAGCACTAAGCACACACACGTTTGACTGTACAAAATGAATGATGTATAAGACTGAAGCACTCCGCCTCTGTGTGCAGCTGAACCCTGAACACTCTGCATAAAGAGCTACAGGAGAGCTAGTACTACAGAGTCATATACTGTCCTTTACAAACCACACAATATCTATTCATGGGTGCTTTTTCACAATAGTAGAATTTCAAAGTCGATCTTGATACTCCAGAAAAAGCTGTTTTAATATTACGTTCCCCTCTGCTGGTCTTCACTGAGATGTTATTGCTTTGTTTGGAATGTTCTACAGAATGGAATTAAATTTGTCCATCTCTATGGAGTTAAGCAGGTAAAGTCACCAGGCCAAGTTACTGGTCAGATCTGTGGACAGGTGACTCCTTTCAACCTCAAGGTAATACATGTTTTCATTTTTATAACAGCTTAAACACATGTATGAAAAATGCGAGATAGGCATGTTTAATACCACTGTGAAACATTCCGGACAAAACAATAACATCTTCATGGAGACAGTAGCAGAAAGGTTCCATAGTACAGCTTTAACATCAGAAGCATTGATGTAAAAGCCATTTCTGATATAGTTGCCTCCGTTTCCTAAACTTTCCCATTGTAAAAGTACATTGAGTTCATCTGTGTGCCATGGTGCGTTTGTTGCGTTCACCTGGACGGTCCTGGCCTCTGTGCACACCCTGAGATCTGCAGTCCCAGAACATCTATTATTTAGCACAAGCTCAGCAAGAAGCAAGTGGCTCTCAAAGCAAACAGCTACACCTCCTGACTATGTCGACCTTTACTAAAGACATTACAGTATGCAGTGTTATGACGTACGACCCGAGACAGTGCTTTTCAATGGGGCTAAATCTGAACCATAGACTGTTTATACATATAAATGGACATAGCTAACCCGCTAGCTAACATGTTCCAAATAGGAAGCGATCATGGGTGCGCTTCAGGCTCCATCGACTCTGGCTCCAATTCACTTTACACTGAAAAAGTGTCATCCCTCTCTCTGTAACTGCAGCAGCCTCGTCATTGTGGTCTTAAAATGTTTGTATTAACTCACTCTACATGATCCTGTTATTGTCATTTCACAATTGTGGCCATAAATCAAGATATGAGCATTAATAACAGACAAATCAGCCATCTTCTTTACCCAAGGTCGCTCCTGCTAGTGTTGGCAACATGTTTGATTGACAGCGTTGCTAAGTGCTCACTCCCTGCTCAACCAGCAGTGCGGGCGAGAAGGGACATCCTTCGACAGCTCTTTGGTCGCTAGGATACTTGTGGTCGGAATTCCAAATATGGATCTCAGCTCCAGATTCGCCAGTATAACTGCTAGCCTCGATGAGCCTCATTTAAACCGTTTGCATTCTACTTATTCACCGCAATGAGTTTATAAGCGTTTAGCGTGTGTCACAACTCTCAGAGCGGTGTTTTGCTGTCACAGTAAAGCTAACAACAACTAACATGCTAACAGTGCACCAGCATCACGTCCTGGTTCAAGGACAATAAGAACACAAATTAGTAGGGTTGAGTATCATTAAGAAGTTGCTGATATGATACATACCTCGATACATAGGTCACAATACGATATGTATCTCAATACAGTGCACTGTCGATTCGATACAATATGATACAGTATATTTCAAATCGATTCGATACAATTCAGTGAAAAATAAAGGCTTTTGGGACACTTGATCAATGAATGATCAACCCCATTTTCACAAAAAACTAATTTTTTTTTTGTTTTGTTTGTTTTTTAATTCAGCTTCCATTTATTGAAGATGAATGATCATAACAGTGCATTTTGTTTTGTGCATTTTATCAACTAGAAAAACACATCAGACTGTTACATTGGACAGTATTACTCATCCACAGCTTAAATGAGCTCCATATTCACATGTTTAACGGCTCTGAACGATCACAACATATTTACTAAATCACAACTGTGATGTCTGTCTTTGTTAAACCAAAGTTAATATGAAATAAACCTATTTTAATTATCAAAACAGTGAATCAAATGTTGATACAGCAACCCACGATATCGATACTGTATTATTAAATGAAACAATATGATATATCAATATTTCGATACCCCTGCTAATTAGAAGTGGACAGTCTTATTTTGACGCTGACTGCTGCTTTTACAATAGGCCTATATCTGTACTGAGAGCAAACTAATTTTACTTTATTAGGCTACATAAAAAATAACCCTAAAACTGGAATCAGTTGTAATAAAACTATTTAAAGGACCCAATTGTCCAAATGATTTCATATTTGAGTTTTATTTCAGTATCTACACCATAGTAGATAGCTGTAGAATAGTGCTGACCAATAGTGCATTTGAAGTAGCACAGAACTGTACTAATAAGATGCCTCAGCACACACTTAGAGCGTCCCAGTGGAGGGAGAGCAGGCTTTAGTCCACCATCGATCTCCTCTGCTCCTCAGCCATTTGTAATATCTCATTAGACCTTCACTGCTTTGGGGACAGCTGTAATCTCATTAAATACAACTTATATTAGAAGCATGGTGTATTAAATGAATTACGTAGAGAACAATTTAATAACCTAAACTACCTCTTATGCATTGGTGCTGTCACAAGTTGGATAAAGGTACATTTTATTTAAATAAAAATCCTTTGATGGTGAAGTTTAGTATCTATAAATATGTCTGTGTTATCAAATTGTGTCATTTTTATTTCATTTAAATTGTAAATGGTCACATTTTTATCCAGCGCTTTTCCACCTCCTAGGCACTTAGAGAGCTTTACATCGAAGAACCACTCATCCATTTACACACACATTCATACACCGCAGTACACGGATGCTGGGGGCGAGGTGGGTTAAGTGTCTTGCCCAAGGACACAAGGACAGCATGCATCTGTGGGAGCTGGAATCCCACCGACCAACCTGTTGGTCAGTGGATGTGGCCACTCAACCAGTGATGTTTATGTAAAGAGCAGGAGTTGAACTGCCATTTAAGTCAGAAAATACCGTAAGTAATATATCGTTACTATATCCAGTCCATTCTAAAGATTTGCAGAAAGGGCTTTGTCCTATTTATGTGCTTGTTTTCAATATTGATAACTTCTAAAAGGAGTATATAATTTAGATACTGGTTTGAGTACTGATAAGTATGGGTATTGTTTTTTGGACCACTAGTGACCAGTAGGAGTTTGATTTTGATTTGAATTTAGATCACTTAAGTTACCTCTTCAAGGCAATATAAAGATACTGATTCATCTGAAAGTTCATTATAGTTGGTTAAATCCACCTGTCACTCATTCAGAGCACTGACCAATGGGAGGTGTGGCTTTGTTCAAGCATAACGCTGCATTCAAGAAACAAAACATGAATCAGAATATGGTTATTTGGCTAAAATTTCACATCATCATTTGCCTGGGAATACACACTTCTTCAATACTTTACAGAGATGTGAGTCTGGTCATCGGTGAATCTCCCTGTTTTCAAATTGACAGGTGGATAAGCCAATCACAGCCATGTGTGGTCTGTCCATATCAGAAAACATGAAGGAAAAAATATCACAGGAGGCTGAAAACCATTAGCCTCCTCAGAATCAATGAGCAAACCAATAAACTCTGTCAATCTGACGCGAGATAAATTTGATTTCATTTGTAAACCATATGTGATCAAGGAGCTCCTTCATTTCACATGAAAAAAAACTGATCTGATTGGAGGATCACGTTTGACCAGACTTGAGATGCAACGGAGGACATGTGGACCAGACTGATATCAATCTGTATAAAAAATACAGAGATATCCTTCTGAATTTCCCAGGTGACATTGGCAGAGGAATGAGATCACGTTTTGATTTTGATCAGAATATTGCCCAGCCCTAAAGACCAGTAGTGATAAAGCGCTCGAGTTCATCTCAGACCAGCCAGGTTGGCACATCCACATTGATGTTGTCACTTTGAGACATACAGTAATGTGGTTGTACACGACTCTGACCTCCTCCCTCCTCCCCCTCTGCAGCAGCAACCACAGCCAAAAGATGTACCAGAGAGACAAGCCAAGTTCATCCAGGCCATTAGACAGTTATCTTGAGGAAAAACTTTCTCAATTCTACCAATTCTGAATACAAATGTGAAATGGCTCCTTCAATAGACCACATACATTTACCACAAGAGGACTGCATAATATTTAGCTAAATGATTGTTACCATGGCTACAGCTACAACAAAAATGTAAATAATAATACTGATACAACACTGAGATAGAAATTTACATATTTATTTTTTTGGAAGTGAATTATGACTGATGTCTTCAAATACAAAAGCTATATTTAGGGTGTGTTCACATTTGTGCAATAATCACTTAAAAATTAGTACTAATCAGACTAAAGCGGAAACTTCACTTGGACTGAACAAAGACTAACCCAGGACTAGAACAAGAAGAGGATTTGACTTGTAGAGGGGTGAAGAAGTACCTATTATGGCTAATTATTGTTATATTCTGTTGTTTATTTGTCTTTTAATGAAACAGTCTATTTAAATATGGTTTTCTGGGATTATCTTGCATTATTTCAATCTTAAATAGTATCGTGCTTCAAAATTTGTCATTGTGCAGGTCTAGTACGAACGCACCCCTAGGTTATGGTTTTCTTTATATGACCCTCAAACTTGATCTTCATAGTTTTGTACATTTTGACTAGTAAATAAGTAATATATATGTCTGTTCATTTGATTCAACTTTCTGCGTCAAGAAAAGGTTTCAAAAATGCAAAAAGATAGAAGTTATCTCTTTATTACTCAACCATAAACGCACAGAATAAAAAAACTTAGTAACAGTCCCATCTGTTTGTGTTGCTATCGGAGTTGAAATTTGCCGAATCCTTTTTCCAAATGTCGTGGGAACTGGTCTAACAGGAATATCAGGCTGTAAATTCCTGAAGAGTCAGCATGTTCATTACAGAGCCAATAGTTCACCATCAACCAGTAGATTTATGTCTGTAACTCTACTATGGTTAATACACAACACCATGATGTATGTGTGTGCTCTGCAGGAGGGACTGTGCATGTGGCCATTACTTCAACTCAAGGCTACAACACTATTACCACTGCTGTTCCCACTAGACCCTTGGATTAAAGAGGGAGGGCAATACTGTTAAGAGATATTAGGTTTAGGAATAACATGGGCCTACTGAAAGAAGAATTTAAATGAGACTTTAAATACCACATCTACACCATGATCAGTCTATTCAGCATGATATAACACAGGTGCAAAGTGCTAGGCTCACTGATAGCTCCATTATGTTCATGGATAGAGGTTGCATCGCGTTTTCCTTTGCGCGTTTACTCTAGGGATCTTTACGCACAATGTGGATTATCAGTTTTCGATCGTGAAAAGGCTGGTTCACCTGTGTCTACAATGGCAGCGCATAGACAGTGAGCAGAGGGGATACAGACTCTCCCATGGGTGCCACACGGAGCTCTGAGCGCGGACACGGCTTTGCTTTGCGGGGTGACAACAACAGGCTGTCGCGCGTGAGCCTCCCGCCCTGTGCGCGTGATCTGTGCGTGATCCGTGCGACATGCGCCACTGTTGTCATTGTCTGGAGCTGTAGACCCGTCTCACCTGTCACCGAGACGCACGGATGAAGCAGGCACGACTTACGCGTTTCCGATGTAGATCCTTGGGTAGACCTCGTTGAAGTGCTGCGTGGGGAGTTGGTAGAAGCCGCTGCCGTCCGACACCAGCTCGTTGAGTTGTTGGACGGTGATGTCTCCGCTGTGCGCCGGGAGCACGGCTGGAGAGCACGGCCGCGGTGGCAGTTTGCTGGGGCTCTGGTGTTTCTTCATGACGCCTCTCCTCGGAGCTCCAGGTGTTTGAGTCCCGCGGTCAGCCTCGCGCTTCTTTCCGTTTCATCTCTGCTGCATATTTAGCTCCACACGTGAGTCGTGCCTGGCTCAAGGTGTCTCTCTCAGGCGCGAGCTTCACGGCGTCAATTACGTCAAGTGCACGTGGCTGTGGCTGGAGTTCCGGTGCGGATTTCAAAATAAAAGACTAGAAGAAAACCGTTGAAAATGTGAAGTAGTCTACTGTCTTCAATTGTGTCGCTTTTTTTTTTTTTATTTATTTTATTTTATTTGAATTAGTTTTCTGCAAGAGCATTTGAAGAGATAGCACATAACAGATGAGTAAGACAATGTGATGAGTGACTGATTCATAAATTTGAGCACAACTTTTGCATTTGTAAAAGGTGCCATCAAACTGTACTCAGTGATTATGAAGAATATAATTTAAGAATATAATTTCACCAGTTACCTTCTATTTGAATTATAAAAAATGCAGGGTCCAAGCTAATTTAAACTAAAATTAAAGTGTCATTATCTTCCAGGACACAATTTCCCAGTTTTGCAGAACAATTTACATTAGTGTATGCTGTCACGGCCCTTACCTTAAAGGACTAAAGTGTTGTTTTGTAGAGTTGTTTCTTTAATTATTGCTAAAGAAAGAGGTGTAATCTGTGCCTCTCAGGCTTGCTATCTTGATCCATGACTTTGACACAGAGAAAGTCATGACCAAGACATGTCAGCAGCCTTGTACTTTAGAAAAGAAAACTTTTTTATTCCGCTAATCCACATTGATCACCAACTTTTCCAGACAGTCTGTAGTTTCACTGGTGTCTGAGAGTGGATGGGATTGGGTGGGATTGGGTGGGGATGGGTGGGTCTCGAACTCACGAAATAACGTGATCGCCAAGCCGCATTTATAAAGCCGCTGCATGCACAAAACAAGGCCAAAAATATACACAGCTTGAGGTATTTATAAAAATGTAAGCGGCATAGAAATGTAAATATACAATAATAATTTCCTAGTTTTAGTTAGTTCGAAATTTGGAGAAGATTATCTGTTTGGATCATAGACTGTATGATTTGGATGGACAAACAGGGGCTAAAGGGGGAAAAGGATGAGGGAAGAAAAAATAAAATAAAGGAAATAGGAAAAAATATAAATCTCAGGCAAAATCCATTTTTTTTCCCTAACTTTTGTATGAGTAGGTCTATGCGTTTACTTTTTCATAAACAAATTCATATCCATTTGAGTTCACCTGGGTCCTGGGAGCAGATGTTACACAACACAGTAGGATATAGTAAGGAGCAAGTCAGTCCACTTTATGAAACAATTAAAGCAATGATGATTGATTAAAAAAAAAAGATGGGTTTCAGATGACATTACAACATTCGATAGGCCAATAATATTTAATATAGACAGGGGCAACTTAAATTAATATTGTTAAAATGCAAAATTAAAACGGGTTCTTACCCCTCCTGACCGTATAGGCGTTGTTATGGTTACCTTATAATATCATGGCCAGGGCAACTTTCAAAACCGACATACAATTTCCTGAGCCCTGTTGAGTTGAAAATGAGGCTGAGTTTCAAATGAC
Organism: Periophthalmus magnuspinnatus; assembly: GCF_009829125.3. Classification (NCBI taxonomy): domain Eukaryota; kingdom Metazoa; phylum Chordata; class Actinopteri; order Gobiiformes; family Gobiidae; genus Periophthalmus; species Periophthalmus magnuspinnatus. The sequence continues at coordinate 12,235,516 of NC_047144.1, forward strand.
ACTCTATAAACCAATCATTTTTAATACAGATGGTGGAGGCAGCAAAAAGTGAATATTGTTAAAATGCAGATTTTTGTTGTAATATATTGAGTTCTTGAGTCTAATCACGAGTAGAAATGATCAGTTTCAACATTTGTGATTTTACCTGAGCTGACTACTTCCTGTGCGCGTGCGGATGCTTGTGCGCACTTGACGCTGTTCATCTCCGGCTCATCTCTGGAAGACACACCCAGCGGTACAAGGGACAAGGGGACCAAGGGAGCAGCAGACCAGGGAGAAAAGCCTATCCTGAAGTTCTAGAGGAGCACCAGAAAACCAAAAAAGAGTGGCTATAGTGGCTCGTTCATAGGAGACAACTAGAGCTGACTTATGGTTCAGTATATGTTACATGGAACAGTCATTCTTGGGGGTGAATATTTATCCTGGGTACGTTTTCTTAATACTTAGTACTTTCTTAGTGCTTTTTGTTATTTTTCCTGTTCTACGATTAGATTTGAGCTTTAGAGGGTTGAATAAATAACTTCCATGACTCTTTATGGATGCAAATTAACTACTTAAAATATAGATGGTGTAAGGTAAAATTAATTTGGTTAAAATGCAGATTTCTCTTGTTAAACAGTGAGTTCATGGGTCTAGTCACTAATAGAAATTTTACAGGTACAGCATCCGTGCATTTGCTTTTTGGATATTTCATGACAAAGTGCAGTGTAATCAATAGGGGAAACAGGCTCTGGTCCCCATCTTGAAAAATGACATCATCAAGGTATATAGTCTGAAAAACACTAATACACAACTGTGCCATCCAACACACCACACAACAATTTAATCTGATTATAATGTTGTTGGGAGTGTGAAAAACTGGTAGCAGTCGCGTCTTTCTGTGACAAATCTCATAGAAATGTTCATTTACCTTGCAGAGGAGGGGAAACAGCGCCCCCAATTTTAAGGTTGTGGCCAAAAATATATTGCATCCTACTGGGACTGAATGAATGGGGAGAGTTAAGGGAGTTGAGCTTGAAATTCTGAAGTTAAATCTCATGAATGCAAGGAAAGATAAAACCACAAATGAAAAAAGAAATGTTATTTACCCGTTACTGTTAGGCTTATACAAACAGATGTTGAACCATGTCACTGTTTGCTAGAGATAGGCTCCACAAACTTGCCATATTAATCTCATGGCTTTAAGTGCTTTCAATTGGCACGTGAGCCCACCAGCAGATTGTGCACTGAGATCAGATTAAATACTATGTAAATAATCCTATTGGTTAAATGTAAATAGTAGCAACTATGCTTGTTGCCACTAGATGGCGCTACCTTTATATGGAATTACTCTTCACCTCATCTATTTGAGGCTTCAGTTGATTTGCCCATCAGAGCAAGATGAAATAAGTGGACTTGTCCCATCAATTAGAATAGTAATTATAATTAACCTTTATAATATAATGGTTAAAATTGCATCTTTAAAACAGTTGAGAGTTATTTTTGGCTACATAAAACATACCATAAAACAAGATTATATATGAATATTAACAAAATCAAGTTTAAAAATAGAAAAAATGTAAGGTGATATCATATAGGCCTCAGCAGATGTGTACATACATGTCCATCTCTCAGTTTTATTTTTGCTCATTTATGTAGCCTAACTGTTGTAAGTAACATTTAACCTCCCCAAAGTGAAAAGAGAGTACTTGACTAATCAAAATAAAAGTTTACCAAAATGTTTCAAAATGGCAAACTGGCATTATCGATATACTGAATCCTTGAGTCATGGTGCCAGTCATATTTTTTGCGTTTCCATAGCGATCTAAAAAGATGCAGTTTAATACCATGGCAACCAGAAATCTGACTCCATTGTGTTCACGCGCGGGTGTCAGTGGAGTCATCTCCATCAACACACGCGTGCTCATTATGTGGGCGGCCACGTGTTTCTGAGAGGGAAACTTATAAAGAGGGCTATTGTAGAAATATATATAGGAGCAGTAATAGCTAGTAGCCTGGTTGTAATACTGGGAGAGAGATAGAGTTTTGGCATAATTGTCATCACTACATTCTCAACTAAGTGTCACGGGTTCATGGTGATGGTGTTTATATGTTAAGTTTGCATGTTCTTCCTGTGTCTGTTTCCTTTAGGTGCTAGGTGGTTCCTAGGATGACTACCTCAAATTGTAGAAAAAGGGACACACTGTTGAATGTAATAGTGTGGGGACAGACTAACACCTACCACCTATGTTTTCTTCTTCAGTTGTAACGCACAGGGAGACAGGAGTAGCAATGGCCAGCATAGTATTTCAAATTGAAAACCAGGATAAAAAACTCGATTTCTTTACCAGGATACATCCACGCCTCATCAGAGAAAACGTGGCACAATAAACAAGTGGAACATAGCTCTAAACCGGCCCCATACACAATGCCAACTCCTGTACCTTTATTAGCCATGTAACAGTAACTCAGTTGGTAGAATGTTCAAATCCTGCTCTCGGCATAAACATCACTGGTTGAGCGGTCTGATCCACTGACCCACAGGTTGGTGGTGCGATTCCAGCTCCCACAGATGAATATGGTGATTATGAATGGGTGAGTGCTTTGATTGCCTAAATGGTGGAAAACTGCTATGTAAAAATATAACCATTTACCATATACAGTCACATACTGATGCCATAAACAAAAGCAATTTCTATAATGTTTTTTTTATTTCCTCAGCTATGGATTTGCATTTAAATATAAATCCAATTTTTTTTTATTGGCTATAAAATAATGGACTGCAGCCGCCATATCAGGGAGAATAATGCAACATAAAAATGCAAAGTAGAAACATTACAAGGCTTTTGTGCTTTTAGGGCCTGTATATGTCCCATGTGCATTTGACCAGCGAGGACGGGACATTGATGTAGTAGCATTTTTATTGACGTTTTTTTCCCCGTTTCTCATTTGAATCATGATGAGCCGTGACCACGTTATAGGACAAAGACCACCTGAGTCCAGATCTGAGAGATCAGTGCTAGAATATACAATACAATGCTATTACTATTATTGTGACGGATGGCAAATATTTTACTCCAGATGCCCTTTCATTTGCAACCAGTCATGATATAGACAGGTGAAGTGTCTTACTCTAAGAGACAACAACAGTATTGGGTAAGTAAACAACCTCACTGACTGAGCGCTACTGACATTTTAATATGAAGATTATGTATTTTTGTTATTTCAAGATATATTTTTCACTTAGGCTGGGGTGACAAGATTTACAAAATTCAAAACTGGGACAAGCCCGGGTTGGGATCGTTGGTATAAATAAAATTGTGAAACGAGCCCATAACATTGTCAAGCATTGTTTTCTATATGACGATATATTCCCCTCTTTTATTTTGGCAGGGATCAGATTAGTCAAAAATAGAAACACCTGAGACTTTTCTTGTTTAAATCTGGGGTAAATCAATGGTTTTGGATAAAGGATAGGGACGTCTGGTCACCCAATTGTATTCAGTTTTCACAGTTTGGTTGTAATCATTCAGTTCCATTTCAGACCTGGTTTCTTACAATGACGACCTGCCAGCACAGAACACACTCACAAACACTCACACATCAATCATAATGAGAAACTCTGAATCAGAACATGAGACAGAAAAACATTTGAACATTAAACATATGTTAAAAAAAAAAAATACTCTGATTGAGTTTTTAAAAGTTGACAGGTAAAAACGAACTAAGCTTTAAAGTCCAGTCACTTGCTGCCAGTGGTTGAAGAAGTACACAAGTCTGTTACTTAAGTAAAAGTATCAGATCAGATTAGATATCAGAGCAAAAAATACTCAAGTAAAAGTAAAATCTACACATCGAAAAATCTACTAATCTACTACAAAAGCGTCAAATGTAGTGATTTTTCTAAAGATTTGTGCTGAATTTTGTTCAATAGAAACAACTGAATCAACTGTTGTTTTTTTTTCTAGCTGTTTTTATTTGTATGTTTTATTTGCTCAGATTATGAACGTGTTAAAAATAAACCCTTAGCCTTTTCAGCAGGTCTCAAACAACAATAAAATACTATTACTTTCGATTCTAGCTAAAAAAATGTAGTGGAGTATTAAGTAAAAGTACCTCCTGTAAAATGTACTTAAGTAACGAACAGATACTTAAATATTTTACTTAAGTACAGTACTGGTTCCTGCAGAGAATTGAAATGAGAAACGGCCAAAAGCTTTAGAAATGACTAGGTTAATGTAGATGTTGGAGCGCCCCCCATAAGTCTCCTTTGAATATAGTTTGGTGATAAGGACAAGTACAGTATTTTCTTAGGCAGTGATTTGAGAGAAACATGAAAAACACAAGTTCGATATAATAGTTTCTACTGGCAATAATTGATGTTCTATACACGTTTTTCATGATGACACAATTCTATTTTTTTATTCACTTATGACTCAGTTTGAAGACTCATAGGACACAACACTATCACCACCTGAGCCGTTAAAGAAGGCATCGACATAAGAGACTTTCCATTTTAAAGATTCTATTATTGAATATTTGTCTTGAGATGGACATAATGGACCACTGACTGTTTCCCCCAGAGACCCTCCACTGCTCGGGGGGCTGACACGCTCCTACCCAAGACATAAACACCAACAACATACACCAAATATATCGCTTTTATTTAACATACATCCCATCTTTCATCTTTATGTGTTCCCACTATTGTAATCTTTTGTGAAATAGTGCCATGGTTTTCCTGGGCTGTGTGGGTGTTAGCTGCAGTTGGAGCCGGTATCTCTCTGTGAGGATATCCCTGCTATAAACCAAACGCCCACAGACACAGCGGGAGAGTGGTCGGCTCCGTGCAGCTCAGCACTATTTGTCAAAAGAGAAGGAAAATATTTGTCCCTGGTGAAATGGGAAGTCAATACAAACTGTAAAAGCTGTAATAGTGAGGACAGTGGGAGCGAGGTCGTGTGTCTCTTTATCCTCATCTGGTTTAGACGTTATAATACCATCTTAAGTGGGTAGAGTTAAAGCTGCAGAATGTAACTTTACTACTGCGGGATCCACCACCTGCTTGTGCTACTGCTTGACCTTGAATGTAGTGAAAAGTATGTCATTTTTTTTTTAATTAAAGACGTTTTATATTGGTCTAAAATCCCTTGAAAACATATAGTACACTTTATACTGTAAGCAGGGCCACCTCTCCACAGATCTGACCTGTATCCAAGCCTGATGTAGCTGATGTTTAATGGGACATTTCATGGAGATCGGCAGGGCAAATTCTCCTGCAGAAAAGCTACAAAATGAGTCTTCAGATATAGTATATTTTTTGTCAGATGCGCTTTTCTGTTTGGGACAGGCACAAAGACCATTATGGATTTCAGTCGCATGCGTTTTTTTCTGTTATAGACGCCATTTTGAGGCATTTTAATCATTACAAAATAAATGTTAAATGGAACGTTTTTCACTCTGCAACTCAAGGATACACTGGCTCATGAGGCGCCTTGTGAAGTGACTGTTAAAATGTTCAAACCGTTTGCATATTTCTAAACAATAAATGTATTTGAGTAAATGTTTCATCTTCTTTCTATATAAAACTTCATGATCTAGGCCTACACCAAGTCATATTTTGTGTTTTAGTAAAGACAATAGGGATTTACAAATGAGACGATGTAATTATAGCGAGGTCACGTTTTAGCTGGTTTTGTTGGAGCGTGAAATATGTTTGTTAAATAGAAATGACTTGAGGTTGAGTTCTCCAGATGGCCTTTGCATGTGCTGTAGATCTGCTCTGCTCTTTGTAATCACGCACACACACACACACACACACACACACACCCACACACACACACACACACACACCCACACACACACACACACACACACACACACACACAGCACATGGCTTTAACAGTGGCATCTGAGCTCTTCCAGATCACTCCATCGCTGTCAGTCTGGCCATTCACTGAGAGTCAAAGGAAGGATATTTGTCTTAACTTTTGCAGCAATACCAGATAGGCAGAGTTACGTATTGTGCAGTTTGATGGATAAAACCATCTGGAGCACTGGTTTGTTCAAAGTTCACTTCAGGTCACATTGCTGCAAGTTAAAATAGTGCAGTGCCAAGCAATACAACTCAATAAGATATTCTGTTTTAAAACTATGTTACAGAAAACCTCATCTGTACAAAAATGAATGAATGAAAGGTGTTTTGACAACTGTTTAAAAAGTACGATTCACCTTGAGGTTTAATCAGTGATGGATGAAGTACTCAGTTTGGTTACTTGAGTAAAAGTACAGATACAGAGGTAAAAAGTCACTCAAGTAAAAATATCACATGAAAAAGTGAAAATGAAAAGTATTCAGTGTAAAATGTTCTAAAGTAAAGTACAGATACCTAAAAATTCGACTTAAGTACAGTACTTTACTACTTCAACCACTGGTTTTAACTGCATAAATGAACTCTGTGTGAACCCTGATCTTTGTTTCATTAAACAGCATTTTCTTTGGTTAATAAGAACTTAAAAAGTGGATCTCTTTTCTTGAGTTTATATTTCATATCTCTATAATTACTGGCCCTGTCCTCACAAAAACTGTCCAAAAGATAAATGTCTTCCCTGTCTGCATAAACAAATTAAAGGGAGTTGATTATTTTCAGAATGGCTTTAAAAAGTAGTGGCATTATCCAAATACAGATGAATGATTCTGGTCAGTTGAAAGGACTTTAAAACTACCATCTGCTATTAGATAGGCTGACCCGCCCCTGTTGTATTCCCACATACCACCACTAGATGCTGTCTATGTTACTGCTGTTTCATAGTGTGCCAGATTTTGCTTGACAGAAGAAGACCAGAGAGCAGAGGTGACCCTGAACAAAGGCCAGGTGAGGTGAGGGGGAACAGGTTTCACATCTGCCATCTACTGGTGAAAAAAAAAAAATCAAATAAACTTGAAGATGCTAGCTTTAAGCCAAAGGGTTACTATGGCAACAGTGTTAAGCCAATCTCCAGCAAATAATCTGGTTCAAAGTTTGTGGATTTTCAATTTATACACGCATTTAAAAAACTGAAAGTCTCCCATAGAGTTATGTAGCTCTATCTGAAATCATGTCATCATCCAATTCTCCAACATGAACCCAACAAAAGACGCAATAGCTCGAGACAGGGTATAACTCCTAATTACAGAGTGCAGAGCGGGCATGAGATGGTGATGTGGTTTGGCATGTGAGCGCACACGTCCTCGCCTGAGTACCACAGGGTCAAAGAGGATTCGCTGACCGGACACTCAGAGCACTCACTCAGAGCAGTGTCCACTTCACTACATTACATTCACCCACACAGACCAGTACTGAGGCCCATTCAGGATAAGATACCATACAATGAAGGCAAAACTGGAGAGAGGATGTGAATATGCTGAATTATGAGCAAACTGTACTCATTTGATAACAACATATACATTGAATTCACAGTTAAAGGTGTCACTTTGTTTAGTGAAGGGTCCATAGAATGTTAGGCACTTTGGCTTTATCAATCTTGCATGTATTTATTAACAAGTGTGGTCCCCTGAGATGTCACCTGCAGCCAGTGATGGGAAGAATACTTTGAATATGTATTTAGTTGTAACATTCCAGTACATGGTCCAATCAGAGTACTGCATTTTGAATTATTTACATCAAGTTGCATTTAAATTAAAGTGTGAAAATGCAACTCAGCATTAAAAACAGCTTTATGTTTGTCTGACTGTGTGCTACGCATTTGTTTATCACTAATTGGAGAGGGAAAGATGGCACATACGCTCATCTCAAGATCAGTGTTGTCTGTTTTTCTGATTAATATGGTGCAGTTTGAAGTCTAAATTGTGAGCAGGTACCATCACCTATTCCTTTGAAATTAGAAAATTAACTCTATTCTGAATACCGCCAAATGAAAAAGTATCTGTACTGGAATACTCAAGAGTAGTATTCTAAATATATATACTAAAAAAAAATATTCTGGGTACTTGTATTCAGATACTTCCCAACACTGCCTGTGACTTGGCCTGGTCGCATCACCTGTTTGTCTCCATGGAGATATGTGTTGAAATGTCCCATATTACGCCAAACTGACACTTGTGCGCTTTACGAATTGTTATGATGTTGTTCCCTCATCAAAAACATACTCGGAGTGTGTTTTATTTCATTCACATTGTTTGAGTAACCCTTCATTATTAGTCTTTCTACATCTCCAAAGCTCAAAATGCTCTGTTCCACTTTGTGATGTCATGAATTGACAGTTTTCAAGTTAACAGCATTTTTTTTTTACCTTTAGTTCAGTAGAGATTGGCCATTTCAGGGCTAAAATCATCTAAATGATTCCAGTGAAGGTGTATATGGAGTTAAAAACACAGTGGAGCACTTCCTGTATCACCACATGACATCACAAGGTGGAACAGAGTGTTTTCTGTTTGAGAGCACAGTCTTAATATAAAGGGTTGTGTGTTAAACATGTGTGAATGAAACAAAACTCAACATATGTTTTTGATGAGGAAACAACATTTTAACATAGATCAGAACATAGTGTAATATGGGCCCTTTAATGCCAGAGTGTGGAACAAATTTAAAATACTGCAAACTGTACATAAAAACCATTCATCTGCAGAAGTATGGGGTATTATGTTGTAAAATGGGTTAGATGGAAGAACAGATTTAAAGCACTCCAAATATATGCCAACAGCGTCTTGCAAGGCCAGTACATAGGGCCAGTATTACAAATGCCTCAATAAACGTACAACCTACATTTCACTGCTACTCCTGAATGCAGCGCGTACATTACCTCTTCGACATCACTTTATAAGACTTGCCAACAAAAGCCCTTTTCAACTTCACATAATATGCACAGTTTAATGGCTCCCATTGAGACTCTGTGGAACCATGTACCATATATAGTCCTTTCATTCGTAGCACTCTTAAGTTGTGGAGTGATTCAAAGTATTTCTGAAAGGCAGAGTTCAGAAAACGTGCAAAAGGATTTAAAAACGCTACCGTTTTGTATAAAAATCTTTAAATTACCGAGGCCCAAGTTTGAAATAGTGGGTTTTTCACAAGGATCACATCACTCCCTCTACAGTATTGAATTATTCATTTAAATCAAGACCATATAGATGCATTATTCAAGAAGGCTGCTAATATTAGGCTCAAACCCCATAATGTAGAGGGAGGAAAATCTAAAAAAAATGTGTTATCAGCTAATGTTTAAAGGGCCCAGATTACACTGTTTTCTGATTTGTTATAATGTTGTTTCCTCATCACAAACAGACCTGGAGTTGTGTTTTGTTTCATTCACACAAACCCTGCATATTTAGAGTTCTTCTCTCAGATTGAAAACACTCTGTTTCACCTTGTGATGTCATCATGTGGTAATACAGGAAGTGCTCCAGTGTGTTCTTAAACTTCATACTCTTTCACTAGAAACATTCAGATGATTTCAGCCCCAGAACTGCCAATTTCTACTGAACTAAAGATAAAAGGAGCTGTTAACTTGAAAACTACCACTTCATGACATCACAAGGTGGAACAGAGCATTTTGAGCTTTGGAGATGTAGACAGACTAATAATAAAGTGTTACTCAAACATGTGGGAATGAAACAAAACACAACTCCAGGTGTTTTTGATGAGGTAACAACATTATAACATGGTTTAAAAAAGTCACAAGAGGACATTTTGTGTAATATGGGACCTTTAATTGCAAAAGGTTTTTGGTTTAGGTCTTAAGTCATAATTTGTATATAAATTCCAAACTGTAAAAAGTCTTTTTAATTGAAGGAAGATCTTTGCCGTACTTTTTAGATACTTACTTTAATTCATATTGTGTCTATTGTGAGAGCTGCTGTTATTGCTATAGGCTAGTACTGTAACGCTGTTTGCTGTGAATAATTGTACAGTGCATGTGACAGATATAAATAAAAACCCATTAGCTGTGGAAAAAACAAGATATTTCATCATTTATGACTTTTCTTTTCTTCATAGCCTTTTGCAAATGTATTTATAGCCCACATGGCCTACCTCTATAGGATAATTAAATACCTGATCAAATAATCGCCTTTATTAAAGCTGTACAAGATTTTTTCCCATGTATTTGAGTAAAATTTGATTTGCTCCAGCACAGATATTATAAAAGCAGCTCTGACACAGATTATTCAATTCTAAAGCATCTCCGACCTAGGAAGTGCATTGTTAGCATGCTAGTTATTGCTAGCTTTAAAACTCTGCTCATATGAAATCAATCAATTGCCGTGAATATCGAGGAACCACTCACCCATTCACACACATATCCATACACCAATGCACAAAAACACGAGGGCGAGGTGGGTTAAGTGTCTTGCCCATGGACACAACGACAGCATTCATCTGTGGGAGCTGGATACGCACCGCCAACCTTCAGATCAGTGGACAAACACTCTACTGTTGTTAAGGAATAACTCTGGACCGTAGCAAACTGTTTAAAATGACCTAGTTTTGTTGTTTTTTTGTCAATTTTAAGATATACCTCATTTTCAGGCCCACTTTGTTGTGATATTTTGCCATTCTTGTATATAGTCTATTTGTTTTACAGCACTTTACATGAATTTGCAGTTTAGGGGATTATAGTAATTATAAGACTTGGCTCTTAACCCAGTGTGAGTGACCCATAAAGTTACTGATAACACGGGCTTTCCAATGAGCTGTGCTACGCTCTCTTTACACAACAAACATACCACAGCCTCATTTGTATTAGCAGTGCTGTTTGAGAATAGGATTTCCCAATTTTCTCCAACACGATCACATCTGCAGTGTTTGACCTGCAATTACAGTGAGCTCCCTGTGAAAGCCAGATTACTCCTGGGTTATTTCTAGAGCCGTGATAAGCGCAACTGTTTTCTTTGGTAATCACGCTCTGAAGGTAATTAAATATTGACTATAAGGAAAGTGAGGGAGGGCGTGAAGACAAAGATGCTGTTTGTGAACTGGTATAACCACAGCGTAGATTAAAACGGGGATAGATTCAAACCAGGTCAAGGGATAGAAAATATGTCACCTGTCGTATTAACTGTCATATTAGTCATCTTAGTTTGTGTATATAGCAAAAATGAGTTCAATATTTTGACTCATTTTGGTAAAACCTTTCAAACTTTTATTCCAGTTTTTGAAGGTGTTTAGTGAACTTCTTTCATAAATATGTATCCCTCATATTAAAATACAGAATAACACTGAAGTTTAATTATCTATTGGTGGTTTTCAGTGTAAAATCGTGTCATACTTTGAGATGGGGATGACCCAGATTTCCCTGTTGGTAACACTGTACTTTAAATATTTCAAAATGAAGTGAAATAGGAAGTGATCATCCAGTTCACTTTCTGTTGAGAAACTGTCGCCTCTCTCTATAACTGCTGCTGTCGGGCTCGTCATTTTGGTCTTAAAATATCTGTATTAACCCGCTCTGTATGATGCTGGTATTGCTTATTTTGCTATTGTGTCCATGAATCAAGATATGAACATTAATAATAGACAAGATCGGGCGCCTTCTTTCCCCGAGGTCGCTTCTGCAAGCGTTAACAACAGGTTTGATTGACAGCGTTGCTAAGCGCCCACTCCCTGCTAAACCAGAGGTGCAGGAGGGAAGAGGCGTTACCTTCAATGGCCTCGCTCCGGATTGGCTCATTAGTTGCTATGATACTCAAAATTTGCCTCTATGACTGCTATCTTGATGATCTTCATTTAACTAGAGCTAAACACTATAGGTGAACTTATACTCACTTAGTCGACGGTTCTGACCATTTTCAAGCACAGTTTTCTGTATTTTTAGCTGTACAAATCACAATATATTCACCTCTTTATTGCTTGCAGGGATCAAATTGGTCAAAAATAGGAATGCCTGAGACATTTCTCATATAAAACTGGGACAAATCAATGGTTTGGGATAAATCTGCTGGGACAGGGGATAAAGAGCTCAAAACTGGGATTGTCCTGGGTAAATGGGGACATCTGGTCATCCTATGCTTATATTACAACCAAAAAAAAAAAAAAAGCATTTTAACAATTAGAATTTTAGCTCCCCCTTCCCCATCTGTCTGAAATATGATTGGATGATAGAATATCATGATGTCATCTGAAACCCAGTAATGGCAATAATGTCTTTATACTGTACTTACATTTAGTGAGAATTAGGCTAGTTGGAAGTATTTGTGGCATTAAAAGTATTATATAACAACAGTCTTTATTATAACATATGGAAGAGTTATGTCACACTTGTTTCATTGATTTCAGTGAGATTAGTTCCAGATTATGTGATGTAATTCCCCAATGCATTACCTACTTTGACTGAGCATAAAACAGTATAGGCTGTATCACATGGAAGGTCAAGTTCACCATGCTACAGTCTTTGCCACGGGTATAAAATAATGAATTTCAGTGCCGATATAAAACAAAAAATTATGAAAATGAATGGTAGCAAGCGTAAACACAGTTATACATGTAGTGACAGGGAGAAACGTTACCTTCTCATCCTCCAAGCAATATTTGGATCATTCTAGACAGAGCAATGACAGACAAGCACCTGGCGCGAATGTTTGCGCCACCAGGCTGTTACGAGTCAGGTCTGTGGAGCCGGACGTCCTCTCCCAGAAAGCTTTTTACACGATTTCACTCAATAAAACAGCTGTAATGAAATAAAAGCTTTTAATATTGCCTGAAATGTTACACTGTAGGCCTTTAATTAGTTTACAGTACTGGCAAAATGCGGGATAACCCTGTGGTCTCTTCATGCCAATCGTAATTAGTTTGACAAAATAAGGGATATAAGGAAGGGATCAGACATAAAACCTAAAAAGGTAATGGGAAAATGAATAAGACAGAATACACATTGCACAATTGTCCATAACAAATTACACTGAAATCTTTCTTTCTTTCCATGTACAAATTCATGAATCTTACAAAAGAAAACATGATTTGTACCAGATTTAGCCACTGCTGCTTTCCATCTGCAGTCCCTGGGCAGGTAAACACATTAAAAATGCACAGTTCATTAGAATGACATTGCAAGACTAACTTAGTTCATCATTAACATAGCAGTAAAACACAACACAATGTCACCAGTGCAATAAAATGTCAACTGTCAACTCAAAACAGCATTCTGGAAAGTGTGCCAAAGCATGCTAACAACTTTTAAAGCCGCTATAATCTGTGTTGTGAATCTGCAGCTCTTGTGCGGCTTGTTAAATGTAAAAATATGATGAGTAACTGTGGTCCTCAACCTTTGGGCTCTTACTCTTTATTTTATGTGTCTAACCTTGACAGTGAAGGCTCAGCTCCAGTGCCTGCGAGGTCCACTGTTCTATCTTTAGTGCCTTTACCAGCGCTCTCCTCCTCTCCACTCCTCTCCACTCCTCTCCTTTCCCTTTTCTCTCTCTTGCAAACCCACTCATGCATGCTTTTTACTCAGCTGAAATCCACGCATGCACAGTTGTATCGTGCATATGCGTGCCTGCTGCAAGAACTGTTACCGGGCAGATTAGATGGGGCAACCTACTTCTGGATGTAGCACATGTTTAGATCTGAGTGCAGAAAGCAGAAGGCAGTGCTGTCTCTCACTCTGCCTGAAGCACACTTAGAGCCATGGGACCACCAACCCCAAGCAGCTGGATTCCAATTGGATGATATTATAGCAAATATAATCACTGAGTGTAATCAATTCACTCAACATGGGCACTAATTATCACTGATTTATAAAGAAAATGTGAATAGTGAGATAACTGAAGCGGTTTGGGCATTAGCGTGTCGCCATTTTAGCTTTTCGTGGTTCATTAGGTTTGTTGGGCTATAGGTGCACGTCAACACTGCACACATGTTTACATTAAGACTAATTTGATTGTCACTTGTCTATTTGTTCAGAGATTGCGTTAAATGACCCAACGACAAATTAAACCATTATATTATCTGCACACACAATTACACATGCTATTATAATGTGCATTTGCTGGTAGGTTTTATTATGTTTTTTTGGCGTGGGTTCATTGTCACTTGGCAGAAGCTTTGTGAAATTTTTATTGCTGAGGCTAATTTGCCCTGTGCAAATGGTCACTACTGGTTGAAGGTGTGCAGAAAACTTTAAGCACATGTGTCTTCTAAAGTACTAAAAAGAGTTTATAGATTAGTTTGCCATAATAACACAGTGGAGAGTCTATAGATGCGGTCAAAAATCAAAAGCCTCTGCACCTTCTAACACCTGGTGCCCATTACCTGCCCCTTTATGCCTGGGGTTTCCACTCCAAACATCTAAACCGCAGTGCCCCATAGAGGTGCATATACGAAAGACAGTCACAATAGCTCCTACATTTATAAACTGCATTATTTAGTAGCAAATGGAAATGTCTTGATTGAATGGTTGCACAGGTGTATTGGTTGTTACAGTAATAAGGTGAGGTGGGCGACAGTAGCTCAGCTGGTATGTGAGTGTTTTGTCAATTTATCTGAAGGTTTGTGGTTCAAATTCCACTCTCCACATAAACATCACTGGTTGAGCGGTCACATCCTTTGACCAACAGGTTGCACTGGTCCTGTAAAATGTAATTAAGTAGTTACTAAGCCTGAATCATCTTGAAATATTATGAATTAAGCCTTTGTTCATGCTTTGTTAAGACTAAGTAAGATGGTATTCTTGGTAATAGTGGTGGCTCGTCATGTAAACATCATTGATAGAGTGATTAGATTCACTGACCCACAGGTTGGCAGTGCGATTTCACCTCTCACAGACGAAATCTGTTGTTGGCAAGACACTTAAATTAACCCACCGTGCCCCCAGTGTCTGTGTACACTGGTGTGTGAATGTGTGCATGAATGGGTGAGTGCTTTCTTGAGGTAAAGAGCTTTGAGAGACTTGAAGGTGGAAAAGCGCTTTATAAAAACAGAGCCATTTACCACGGTCTAACAGGCACTTAACATACAATCTGTTCACATTTGGTGGGAACGCTTTTTAATAAGTACACCTTAATTTGTGTTAATAAAGCATGAACAAAGACTTAATTCATTGTGAACAAGTAGTTTATTAGATTTACTCAGACTTAGTAACGATTTATTTAATGCCCTAAACCTCCTAACTCTAACCTGTAAATTAATTTATTTATGGATTTTTTCAATATTTTATTAGCAAAATGACCAGGAAAATGACCAGGTCGTCAAGAGGCAGCATAATAGAGCACATAATACGCTCAGAAACACTCACACATGAATCATAATGTGAAACAGTGAATCAGAACATGAGACAGAGAAACATTTGCAGATTAAACATATAACAGTGTTAAAAGCATGTGCACTGATCCTGTAAAATGTAATTAAGGAGTTACTAAACCTGAATCATCTTTAACTATTTGAAATATTATGAATGAAGTTTTTGTTCAGGCTTTGTTGAGACTAAGTAAGGTGGTAGTGGTAGCAGTAGTAGTGGCAGTAGTGGTCATAGTAGTGGTGATAGTAGTGGTAGTGGTGGTAGTAGTGGCAGTGGTAGTAGTGGTGGTGGAAGTGGTGGTAGTAGTGGTGGTAGTGGTGGTAGTAGTGGTGGTAGTGGCAGTAGTGGTAGTAGTGGCGGTGGTAGTAGTGGTGGTAGTGGTGGTAGTGGTAGTAGTGGTGGTAGTGGTGGTAGTGGTGATAATAGTGGTAGTAGTGGTGGTAGTGGTAGTAGTGGTAGTAGAAGTAGTAGTGGTGGTAGTAATGGTAGTAGTGGTGGTAGTGGTGGTAGTAGTGATAGTAGTGGTAATAGTGATAGTAGTGGTGGTGGTAGTGAAGGTAGTGGTCGTAGTGGTGGTAGTAGTGATAGTAGTGGTGGTAGTAGTGATAGTAGTGGTAGTGGTGGT
Source organism: Periophthalmus magnuspinnatus (assembly GCF_009829125.3). Classification (NCBI taxonomy): domain Eukaryota; kingdom Metazoa; phylum Chordata; class Actinopteri; order Gobiiformes; family Gobiidae; genus Periophthalmus; species Periophthalmus magnuspinnatus. The sequence goes on from NC_047144.1 coordinate 12,251,347, forward strand.
GGTAGTGGTGGTAGTGGTGGTAGTAGTGATAGTAGTGGTAGTGGTGGTGGTAGTGGTGGTAGTGGTGGTAGTAGTGGTGGTAGTGGTGGTAGTGGTGGTGGTAGTGGTGGTAGTGATAGTAGTGGTGGTAGTGGTGGTAGTGGTGGTAGTGGTGGTAGTAGTGGTAGTGGTGGTAGTAGTGATAGTAGTGGTAGTAGTGGTGGTAGTGGTGGTAGTGGTGGTAGTGGTGGTAGTGGTAGTAGTGGTAGTAGTGGTGGTAGTGGTGGTAGTGGTGGTAGTGATGGTAGTGGTGGTAGTGGGGGTAGTGGTGGTAGTAGTGATAGTAGTGGTGGTGGTAGTAGTGGTAGTGGAGGTACCCAACTTGAAATTTCTCGGGCTTTCAGAAATTTCTTAAAATGTATGAGAAACAGCAACAATAATATAAAATTAAAAAAATCAGGAAGAAATGTAAATGCTGTTGTAAGTGTGCAGTGTGGGAAAGAGGAAGTGATCAGCCCAGGATCAGGTTATGTCACACTGTAAATCCCATTAAAGACTTCTGTACTCGCTCGGGTCAGTTCCCATGACGCCGTGGTGTTTAGAGACAAGCATAAGTCTGACTATAGTGATACTTTTAATATTTACCAATTGAATTCATGTTTTGGGACAAAGTAGTTAACAAGTTCACCATTGTTGCTTGTGTAACTTATCATAGAGATACTGGACTGTCCACAGCATTGGCTTTTCCACAGTCTATGCATCCCAATTTAGCCTTTATCAAAGTTCTAAAATGTTTATGCTTTTAAACACAATTTTAAAGCACACAGTTGGTATGGATTTCTCACTAACCTGAAAGTTCACAGTTGTATCCCTGCTACTGATACTGCAGTTTGGGTTCACACTGAGCTTATATCCACATGAAACAAAACAAGCACAAAGTTTGGCTTTTTTTTTTTTCTTGTTGTTTCTTTTTGCTTGTAAAATACATTACATTCATACATTTTCTCAGCAAATGTCAAAGTGGTGGTGACAGTATTCAACCTCACAAGTGGCATGTGTTGTCAGTTGAAAGAAACTTAAGCCATATAATTAATACAGTGAAAAAAACCCAACAACATTTAGGCCTATGGAGTTTTTGTTTGGTGTTTGAAGGTTGTTCAGATAAGCATAAAAGAAAATTCAGTTTGAAATCAACTTAACATATTTTGACTTTTAAAAAATTACTGTATACTCTAAATCAGGGGTGTCCAAACTTTTCTCATTAAGATGATCTAAGACTTAAGACTGATCACCAGTACAGTGAATACTTTAAATCTGCGTTATTATTACAAGTTAGACTGAACCATGTGACCTTTATTCATGCTTACCTCCTCAATTGGACACATTAAATATTTGATATGAACTTGTTAAAGTAGATATTCTGAAATATACAGTACAAAGTACTGCTGAGGACCAAGAAAAATTGGTCCAAGGGCCACATTTGGCCCCTGAGCCACATTTTGGGCATGACTGCTCTAAATCCAGGTTACACCAACTAATTTCATTCTATATAATTTGATATAAATCTAAGGAACAACTTTTTTTCTTTAAGGAGGCTGCAGAACTTCAAACTTGTGAATGGCTGTTTAAAATATTTCAAAAATACCTACACCCAAAAAGAATATTGCATATTGTGGATTTATTTACGTTTTTGTTCAGGTGAGAAAGAAAAAAAGAAAGTGGGTCAAACTGTTGTCTTTGTGAATTTTATTCAAGGGGCGCAGAAAAGAAAAGGGGGGCTCTGCATGGGGCTGTCCCACTCTGGACTCAAATGCCAAGGGCATAAAACAGAACCAAAAAAATGTGCATCAGCAGTACCACAATGACAGTTCAAATGGCACAGCACAGAATCTGTAATCAAAAACAGATGCCAGTCAGAAAGTATTGGAAGGTTTGCAGTTTACTTTTTGTATGTTTTCAAGTATATTTTGGTGCTATGAAAATATTTCTCCATCTCCATTTCTCCTTATGAACATTTCTGTTGCTAATACCAGTAGAAGTATAGTAATAAAAAGAAAATAAAGCTAATCTAACCACAACTTAAATAGCAACAGCCAATTTAGAATGTAATATTTGCTGTCAGCTTACAGATTTGTTGACCTGGTTCATGGTTAATATCTTTGTAATTACTGGGCCTATACACATGAAACAAAAACTGGCACAAAGTTCAAAGTCTTTTCTGTCAGCAAATAAACAAAAGTGAAATCATTTTTTCACAATAGCCTAAAAGTGGTGCAATTTTTCAACCCCAAAGATGTTGTTATTGTTGTCATTTGAAAGGACTGATTTATTACGGCAGCTTTGTGGACCCAATGAGGTTCAACGTTTTTGTTTTTCTATTTTGGGCATTTCTTTCAAAATCTCCACACACATACCCTTGCCCGCTATCTGAGACTATGACATCCTCACATCCTAGAACACGACCACAACCTGGATACTGGTGTTAACATGTACCTCCGGCCTCTCTCTGCATTGCACCATCTAAACGTATTCACCAGGCAGACCACCAGGCCACGCTCCGGGAACTTGACACTCCCTCTGTCCTTCGGCTTCACCTTTTCACCAGCGCTCCCCTGACATCCCTCTCTGAGCAGGAGTCAGTGTTTGCAGAGGAAAAGACTGTTCTTATCACAAAGGGTTGGTGCAGTTAAGGGGTAAATTCTCATTATATTTTACAATGATAAAAACGCCATTTATTTATTTATTTTTATTTTTAATGTATTTATTTATTTATTTTATTTTTATTTTTTTCTTAAAGATCCACTATGTACCTTTTCTGTGTGCTTCCCTGCTTGAAAATGTTGCTTTTCCTTGAATATGTCATTTTTTGTTGCCTTGGAAACATACATTCGTACCATAATAGCTGTCTCTGTGGGGATAGATAACCTCTATGTCATACCATGGTTTACCCTTCTCAAGAAAAGTTACATAGTTCATCTTTATCTGGCCCCATGTGGTAGTTCCGACCTCTATTACAGAAATTAACAGTTCTTTTCATGTCTTTTAGGTAAGGTGTCATTAGTTGTCCAGAATATACCTCTTTATTAACATTATCTTACTAAAAATAACCAATACTGAACATGTTGTATAACTATGTGCTGTGTGTTTCATATTTACTATCAGATTCTGTTTCATTTCTTCACAGTTAATAATTTAAAGAAACACACGCACATCTTCAATTCCAAGCCTTGCATATACAGACTAATATATAGTCTCATTATGTGTTCAAATGCTGTCTTTTACAACAGCCCTTTGCCCTGGACAGAATGACAGCCCATTTAGTCACATTAATTTGACGCCTGCAGCTTATTCCTTCACACTTTCATATTTCACAGGTTTCGCTGCAAATGAAAAACAGATTTAAAGACACTATACCTGTTTTTTTCAGTAAAGATGTATTGTATAAGCAGCTGTGTTCTGTCTGCATCTAATTCCAAAGCATTTTACTGTCCGATAATCAGGAAGTGCGCTGCTAGCATGCGAATTGTTGCTAACTTTACAGTCAATGTGAATAATTAGGATGCTCAGAATGCATACGGTCAGTGAGGAATAACTTTGGACCACTGCAAACTGTTTAAAGTAGTTCTGTTTTCCCACGTTTACAAGACAGTAAAAATCAGGTACAGCGTCTTTAAAAGTGAAACGCCTTTCACTTGGTTTCAGATCACTGGATTGTTTTTGTATATTTTGGAAGGGTCACATCCCCAATATTGTATAACCCATTTCCCATTTATGTTCATAGTTCTTCTTGCCTCTTGTGATAGTAACAACAGCAGGAGAGCCAAAACCTAAATGTTATATGCCCTCCCCCGGTGCAGTTCTCCTCGCAGTTCCCAGTGTCATTAAAAATAAATAAATAAAATGGCTGGCTTAATGGAGTGCGACAGGAAAACTCAAAGCCGGGATCCGCGGGTTTCTCCACATTGCACCATTTGCAGGAAGCACAAACAAGAGTTGCACCATCTTGAAATTTTGCTTCCAATGATTCAAAAATAATAACACACAAATCCAACATAAATATATTTCTGCAACTTAACACATATTTTATTAATGTTCCATAGATTAAAGGTGCACTGCGCAACTTTTCAGGTGGAGAATCAGTCACCTGCCCTGCCTGTCTCCATGGAGATGTTATTGCTTTGCTTTGATATGACATTAAACACATCTACGTATAGAATGTTTTCATTGTGGGTGGTTCTATTGCTCAAAAATACAACAATTCTCACTGTGAATAGGGCTGCCTCTCCAGAGATCTGATCTGTAATGTAGCCTAGTTGTCTCTCTTGAGATAAATAGGGTTCATCTCTACCTTGGAATATTCTAGACAAAGCAATAACGTCTCCATGAAGACAAGCAGGTGGCAGAACTTCCACTAGAAAGGTTACACAGTGCACCTGTCAATGTAGTGATTTTCATGTAAAGGAACACAGTGTATGAAATAGTAAATACATTAAAATGTCCACGGATTTAAAATGGTCACTTGAAATATGTGGTGAATATGTGGAATCTGTATGGTGAAAAAAAAAACAAAAAAAAAAACGAAAAAGCGCACCCAATGGTCAAAGTCGAAAACTTTTTTTAAATTTTGAGATTATGTTTGGGCAAAAAGCCTTCATCTTTGATAAATGGTCACTTTTCATATAACTCTTTTCCACCTTCTCGGCATTCAAAGCACTTTACATCAAGGAACCACTCACCCATTCACACACACATTCATACACCACTGTACACAGACACTGGGGGCATGGTTGGTTAAGTGTGTTGCCCAAAGACACAATGACACAACCACCAACCTTCTGGATCAGTGGACAAACACTTTACCAGCTGAGCTACTGTCGCCCATAGTGCCAGTAAAAGGCTCACATTTAGCCTGTTTTTGTCCCTAAAAGTTGTTTAAAAAAAAAAAAGCATAAAAGAAGAGATTTTTAAAGTTTTTATAATTTTAATTCAGAATATTTCCTTTAATTCTAGTATTTTTGAAGATATGGCAAAGTATTTGGTTTGGCTGTTCTTAATTCTCATCATTTTAATCTATTCCATGACTCCATTTTGCCGTGTATATGCCTTATCTCACTTTAATAAAGACGCTGTCCCCATCTTAACTCGCACCTTTTAAGTCCACGAGCCTTATTGAGCCACACATCTACGGCCTGTCACACAATGTTTGACAGTTTGACCTTTTCAGAGATAATTTCCTAATGGTATGCAGCCACACATAAGGGCAGCGTGGCAGGGTGCGAGCAGATCTGCTGTCTAGACCAGAGTTAAGGCTCTTTGTGATTAGTGTCGAGGTGGAGGGCAGATTTCTGGACACAATCCCAGTTTTTGACCGACCTACATGGTTGAGGACTAACAGGATTAAAGCGGCAGGAACTTGAAGCCTACTTTTTCAACAATGGGGTCAGAGGAGAAATAAGATGTACTGAGGAACATCCCATGAAGAACTGTACTCCACAGAAATAGTTACATGAATTTATCAAGATTAAAGGAAAAATATGTTAGAAATATGTGAATTGTATGTAAAGATTCACATAGAGGAAACAATTTTAATTTCAATCAAAAGGAGTGTGCAATGGGAAGACGGTAAAAGCCGAAGTTAAATCTATCAACTGGACAAAAAGTTGTAGGAATGAAGATGTTTCGCGGCTCATCCAAGCCGCTTCTTCAGTTCTGGTCAGATTACTGCTGGACACTGCCTTTTATCTGTCTGAAGGGAGGAGCCAACTACACTGAAACTGTAAACCGCTATTGTTTCATCCTTAATGGTCTCCATTCAACCTTTAATGGCCCTATTGGCTCGCTCTATTTTTCTCTTTGTTTCCTTTGTTTGCTTTGGGTCTGAGGATGGAATTATAGATCTGTGAGAGATTATGTCTAAAGCCCCCCATTCCTGTTCAAGGAAGGATTCTCTTTCCTAACAAAAATAGCTTCTTTAACTCTCCTCTCAGGCCATTTCTTTTCTCTGGCTGAGATCTGAACCTCACATCTTCAAAGCAGTGGTTAGTGGCTGATGGGGAGAAGATGTGGTTTGGACGAGCAGCAAAACGTCGCTCTAAAAACTTTTTGTCCAGTTGACAGAATTTAACTTTTCTTTTACTATAGTAATGGGGAGAAAGCATTTACCCCCAAACTAAAAGGTTACTGGTTTGAGCCCTGTCATTTAGCTATTTGTCATAGACAAATAAAAATGTCCTCATTGTTTACATGGGTTTGAAGTCAGTGACCACTTTTCACAAAATGTAAAACTTGTCATTTCAATATGCCAAAAAAAAAAAATCATAGTTTTTCCATTAAACTCCACTTCTAAACTTCTAAATGTAGAAATGTTCTCACTATCTATATCCACCATTTCAATAAACCAATGTTTGCCAGAGCCATGGGGTGAGAATATCCCAGCTAGACTAATACCCCCGAACAGTAACGCTCTTGGAGACAACAATAAACTTCAAAACAAACAGGGTGATAACTGTGGATGGCAGGAGGAACAGAGCGTCCACTGTGTGCCCCTCGTTTGGGAGAGGAAGCCCCAAATACCTAATCGTATCCGCATGAGCTCCTCTGCACAACACTGGTCCTGTGCCAACAATAGTTCTAGAAAGTTACTGTAGTAAAGTTACACAAGTTGTAGGGACAAGGCATTAAAGTGAAGTCGCAGTAACAGAAAAAACAAAACAAACGTGCCTGATGGGTAGTGCTGTCACGATACTAAAATTTCAAACTTTATTTTAATACTAATGAAAATACTGACTCTTTCTTTAGACAATAGAATGTGATTTTCAAAATTAAATGGTAGTACTTTCTTTTATTTTACCATGTGGCCTTATATCTGTGTAATCCCTCAGTAGGTTCCATAGTGGTCCATGGGTGTATACCAGTCTATGTGGTCTTGGACTTGTTCTGATACTATGGAAGCCCGTTTCCGCCATGAAAAAAAAAAATAAAAGCCCCACAGAAAGTCGAAATTACGAGTTTTAAACTCGAAATTACGAGTTTTAAACTCGTAATTATGAGTTTAAAACTCGTAATTATGAGTTTAAAACTCGTAATTATGAGTTTAAAACTCGTAATTACGAGTTTAAAACTCGTAATTAGGACTTTTAAAACTACTAATTATGAGTTTAAAACTCGTAATTAGGACTTTTAAAAGTATGAATTATGAGTTTATAACTCGTAATTTTGGGAATGTAACATTTACAAAAAGTGAACCTTATCAATTTTGATTAAATGAATTTGGTATTTTAATAATTTCCTCAATAAACCAGCGGGGTTGTGACCAGCTGGCACTCTGCTCAGACCAGGAAAACGAGCGCTCACAGACACAGAGCACAGCTCATGAGTGGTCAGAACAGCACTCAGGGCCCACTGATTTGTTCAAGACGCCAGAAACTTTACTGGAGCTTAATTTATTCATTTTTTAAAAGTATGTAGGTGATAAACATAACAGTCCTCCTCCTGTCTCCTCTGCTCTGTACACTCAGTTGCAGTGTGCTACAAGCTCAATTAAGACTTTAAAAGTTCTAATTACGAGTTTTAAACTCATAATTAGTAGTTTTAAAACTCATAATTACGAGTTTTAAACTCATAATTAGTAGTTTTAAAAGTCGAAATTACGAGTTTTAAACTCGTAATTACGAGTTTTAAACTCATAATTACGAGTTTTAAACTCATAATTACGAGTTTTAAACTCGTAATTACGAGTTTAAAACTCGTAATTTCGAGTTTAAAACTCGTAATTTCGAGTTTAAAACTCGTAATTTCGACTTTCTGTGGGGCTTTTATTTTTTTTTTCATGGCGGAAACGGGCTTCCATATGATACAGCTCAAGATCATTCTAAAGGTTAATTTCTGTCCTTTTTTATTATCGACACCTGCTCGAATGAGTGTCTAGGTTTGATACTAGTTTTAGTATCGATTAGTAAGTGATTTTCTACACTTTTGACAACCTTATTAGAGACAAGGCATGAAAATGAAGAAGGCAATAACAGAAAAAACATGCCTGCTGAGTTATTTCAAAGGATTATATCTAAAAGGTCCTATATTACGCAAAATTTACTTTTGTAAGCTGTGTTATAATGATGTTACCTCCTCAAAGACATACCCAGAGTTGTGTTTAGTTTTTAAGTTAACAGCTTCCTTTTACAATTAGTTCAGTAGAAATGGGCAATTCCAGGGTTGAAATTATCCAAATGATTCTTGCGAAGGTGTGTGGAGTTTAAAAACACAGTGGAGCACTTCTTGTATTACCATAACATCACAAGGTGGAACAGAGGGTTTTCCATTTCAGAGAAGAACTCAGCCTAAATATGCAGGGTCTGTGTGTTAAACATGTGTGAATGAAACAAAACACAACTCCAGGTCTGTTTGTGATGCGGAAACATTATAACATAGAAACATCAGAAACAGCGTAATATGGGGCCTTTAATCTTGGTATTTTGCAAAAAACACAATAATTGCAAGTACAGTAAATGTCAACATGTATAAATGTGTATGGCTTTAGCAGCTCAGATTCATGTAATCCTAAAATAGATTTGAGTTTGAGTTCAGGGCACCATTATGAAAAAGGGACAGTGCCTACAGTATTTTTATCCTTCCTGGCTTTACTTCACTCTAGTTCTGAATTCGCATAAACATATGCAGAAGTACATTTTCCTTTCTTCCATTATCTTATATATTTGAGCCCATTGGTGTTGTGAAATACAGTATTACACGTTACTTCAAAGCCCACACAGTTGTTTCATTTGCTCATTTGTGTTGTAGATGTTCTTGATACTGTGATAATGGTCAGTCACCGCCGCAGCCACGAGCTCCGAGCCTCACGTGCACCTTCACATCTCCCTCCCACGCGTCGCGTTCCTCTGCCTCTACAAGGTGCAGCCGAACCATAACAACACCAGTCACTACAGCTGCCCTGCCCCCTACAGAGAGGGGCGAGAGGGGGAGGGGGGGGGCTCATATCTATCAGAGTATACGGCCTTGAAGTTGCAGGCAGGATGCTGTGTCAACAAAGAAGACACTTAGGACAGGTTGGACTGGATCTACTCAATATAACTGTGGATACAAGTCAAATCAGGCAATGCTTATACTGTAGACTTTTATTATAGACTCGTTTTCTTATGCAGTTTAGTGTAAGGTGCTCAGTGTAGCTTGGGATCTTTCTCTGCCTGGCTGGTTGAAAAATCACACTTAAAAATGTACAAAGTTTTCACCCCAAATTGTAAAAAGTCATATAGCTTTTTCATTGTGTTTGACTTTCCAGATTTCATTCATATCAAAGAAAAATGCAATTTCCTTTCACCTAAAACTGCAAAACGTTATTGCTTTAATTTGGACACGTGATGCTCATTTTCCTTCTTGTAACTGAGTCAATCCTCCTACTACTATTAATGAATGAATACATTAATCATTGGAATTATATAGCACCTTTCAAGACACCTAAACTGCTTTAAAGTGTATTATTCATTCGCTCCACACGTGCTGGTGGTAAGATACTAATGTAGCCATAGCTGCCCTGGGGTAGACTCACCGAAATGAGGCTGTCAATCTGTGCCATTGGCCCTTCCCACCACCACCAACCACATTCATACAAGGCAATGTGTGTACTACTTGAACTACTAGTACTACTACATGCACTACAAGTACTGCTACGTGTGGGTAAGTCAAGTTTATTTGTATAGCACAGTTCATACACAAAGTAATTCAGCGCTTTACAGAACAAGAAAGACATTAAAATCTACTATTATGTGTACTACTACGTCTGCTAGATGTACTACTACGTGTACGTGTTCAAACCACAGACATAAATAGGCGAGGTGGGTGCAGTGCTTTGCCCAAAGACACAACGGCAGCTGGGATTGAACCATAAAACCTCGCAATTTAAGTCACTGCAGTCACAAACTTCCAGTAGTGTTCAAAACAGAGTGGAGTCCTTTTATTTGGCCTGTTGCTTCTTTGTAGATGAGTGTACTAAGCAGAGCCAGAGGTTAGGGCATCTGTGTTAGGGGCACGTGCCAGCCGGGTCTGTGGGTAATCCCAGTCTGTAATCAGCAGAGAACAGCGCTGTGAGTACAAGCGCAACATCTGCTACAAGTTCTGCTCCTAACGAACATTAAAACATGAAAACCTACAGAGACTTAGAAAATGTATTATTGTAACCCTATCCACAATGAACGGGTGTGGTTTATCTGAGACAATAAACTATCCATAGGTTTCAGAGTGATGAAAAATGATTATTGCCATAGCAGTCAGAAGTTCAAAACAAAATACTTTAACTCTTGAGTGGTAGAAAGTACTCAAAATGGAAGAAATGTGGGATTTAGGGAAGGCATCAGGGTTAAAAATTATACTGAAACAATATATTTACTCCAGCAATCTAGGGACTTGTTAGTTGTTAGGAAAAGCAGATTTCATTTAAATGTTTAGTCACTTTACAGAGTGTGGCAGAGTGGTTAGCTCGATCTGGTTTTCTCAATCTGTCTTATAATGTTTTATTTCAATTACTCGCCTATATAGGAAAGAATGCAAGACTTTCAGATAATCCGTTTTAAGTTGTCATGGGTTACAGTTTTCCATTTATAGTTGCCATGTGTCGATGTAAAGGATAGGCGTATAGTTGTTACCGTGAAACACATTTACACATTTATTCTGGTCAGGCACGTTTATTTGTATAGCACAATGTACACAAAGTAATTCAAAGTGCTTTAGAGAATAAGAAAGACATTCAAATTTACTACTGCTACTTCTGCTTGTACTAGGTCTACTACTATTACTACTCCTACTGCTACTACTACTATGAATAATAATAACAAAACTAATACAGTATAAAAGCCATGTTGGGTACTTGTCATCATTCATAATAGAGAACATTTTGATTTCCTGCTATGACAACGATGGAGGCGTATAGATGCTACCGTGAAACACATTTCCACTTTTTTTCAGGTAAGGCAAGTTTATTTGTATAGCACAACATATACAAAGTAATTCAAAGTGCTTTACAGATTAAGGAAGACATTAAAATCCCACTACTACCTTCACTACTACGTGTACTACTACATGTACTAGGTGTACTATTACGTTTACTACTACTAATACTACTTGTATTAGGTCTTCTACTACTACTACTACTGCTACTGCTACCACTATATATACCGGATCTACTACTACTGCTACTAATACCATCAAGTACCATGTTGGGTACCATTCAAAATAGAGAATATTGTGATTTGCTGCTATGGCGACGATGGAAAATAGGCATATAGTTGCTACCACGAAACACATTTACACATTTTCCTCTGGTTAGATGATCTCTTTGTTGCTATAGGATGAACTGTTTCCATTACATGAGACAGTATGTAATGCTACGGGGATCTGAGAATGAAAAATACACCCATGAGTTTTAAGATGTCCGCAAAAGTCTATTCTTACTGTGCCAATTGTAGGTCAGGATTTTCTTATTACGATGACACTATTCCCCATGCAGTCTCACAAGTTCAGTACTGTCTGGCAAATTTCAAGCCGTAGCGTCCAATACTTTCCTCATATAGTAATTCCCTTGTGCAATGAATCATCCGTACAGGCCTGGAAATGTGTTTAAATAAAAAACACGGTCATCTAAATGTAATTACAGGGATGGATGTGTGACTGGATCCACGGTGCATTTAAGTGCAATCAGACATTTCAGCTCCACCCCATGTATAAAATGCCCTTTTCGCTTGCACTTCACTTGAGTTATAGCTTTGTACCCTCTGTAGATAACCCCCGGGGTGTAAGCAGACACAGTATGGCAAACTAAAGCTTTTCAATCCCATTCTCATCCATCTAATTCTATGGGTTGACTCTAAATGAAGGCGCAGTGACAGCTTTATGACCTTTTGGGGAATAAAAGCCAGAGCAACTAATCTCTCCCCCCTCACACAAATACTGCAGAGGGGCTCCGGGATGGTCAGGAAGAAGCACACTGCATGGTACTGCCAGCAAGCGACGTTTAATCTGCTTTTAGTGTTCAGCTCAGGTGATTTATGGAGGGCTGTTTTTTAATGACACAAAATACAAAAAATCTGAATAGATATAATAAATATGAGAGAAAACATCTAGATTTTTTTGGTCATACCCAGCCGTGGAATTATGTATTTATATATAGAAAATGTATGTAGAAGTAAAAGTACAAAATGCATACATACATTTGCTGTCGAGTTGAAAAGAGCAGAGCAAAGTGAATAGTTTAGTACTGCTTGTAATATTAGTAATTTAAGTATCTTCTACCTCAATGATCCTGGTAACAGAGTGAATGCTATAGATAGAAAGGCACTCAGCTGTAGTAGTAGCAGCAGCAGTTGTAATAGTGGTTATATTAGTAGGCTTGTAGTAGCAGTAATTAACAGTAGTGACAGTACTCCTTCTAAGTAAGCCTATATTAGCTGAGTACTTTTTCTCCCAGATTGATATTACGCCTAATTTAAACTCCATACCGCCAACATAATCGCTTTTTAAAATTCTAAATATGTCTCCAAATCTACCCTGAAATCCACTTAGAGGAGGTGAATTCTCCTGTAGTGAACATTATTGATCCACGCTTCCCCCCTGATCCCCTGCCCCCTCTGTATAGTCTCAGCTGCAGTGGAAAAAGCCCCCTGCCCTCCTCTCTGACCCCTGAACCACCTCGTCCTGTCGTCGTTAGTGACTGACTGCAGCCTTTGTGTTTCCATGGAGATGCTAAATTACATCGTCTTTGGTCTCGGTTTGAAGAGCTGATAGGACCTGGATCTGGCCTGTTTCTCTATGGGGCAATAGAAAGACAGTAAATGCGGTTAAGTTCAGGTGGTGCTTGGCTGTAACAGAGAAAGTGGGTATTTTATTGTTTACAAGCCCCCAGGTGGGTAGTTTATTTCAGATTGGAGTGTCTTGAAATAGCAACGCAATGTTTGAGGAGTGCACCACATCTGAAGAGCCGTAACCTGTGCATGATGTCATTTAAGTTGTTAGAAAATCATCCAAATGATTCTAGTGAAGGTGTATGAAGTTTAAAAACACAGTGGAGCACTTCCTGTATTAACACATGACATCACAAGGTGGAACAGAGGGTTTTCAGTTTGGGAGAAGAACTAAATATGCCTAAATATTGATATAGGGATGTGTGAATGAAGCAAAACACAACTCCAGGTCTGTTTTTGATGAGGATACGACATTATAACATAGATCAGAAAATAGTTTAAAATGGGCCCTTTAACATCAAGTAAATATTAAAACTTCCTAAGCTGTTATGATTTATATTTACGTGATGGCACAGTGGGTATGCTTGAATTTAAAACAGAGAGGGGTCTAAAGATTTGACAGTATAGGAGTATAATTTCAGGAAAAAAATACATATGTTTGTGGGTTTTGACTATAAACACTATGATACTGATACCATGGAACTTGCCACTGTAGACAAAAAGTATATTTATATTCTTACAAGATGCAGTTTTGCCTGGAAAACTCTATAAAAATGTATGAAATGTAGCTATTTCCATGAAGACAGGGAGGTGACTACACCAAACCTATTATTTCTTGGAGATAAAAACGGCTGTAATAAAAAAAAATTAAAGTTTCTAATGTGTGTGGAACATTCATGAGACAAGCAGGTGATGGACTCTGCACCAAAAAACTTTGAACACCTTGCTGGTACAAAGTCATACCTCCAAATGGAAAAAAAAAAAAAAAAAAAATGTGACAAGGGGATTTGCAGTATAAATTCTGATAGAATCTAATTTGCTTAAATCATACACAATTCATTTTATTTCCAAATGTTGCAAATGGGCGACAGAAGCTCAGTTGGTAGAATTTGTTCACTGATCTGAAGGTTGGCGGTTCAGATCCCGCTCTCCACATAAACATCATTTGTTGAGCGGTCAAATCCAGTGTGATTCCAGCGGCCACAGATGAACGCTGTCATTGTGTCCTTGGGCAAGACTCAACATACCTCGCCATCAGTGTCTGCGTACACCGGTGTATGAATGTGTGATTGGTCCTTGATGTAAAGCGCTATATAAAAATGTGACCATTATCATGTTTATTTCTATTTCTAAGTCACATAAGGCTACGTCAACTTTTCCCCTCGTCTACCCTGGCCCTGGTGTGAAATCTTTGTCATATCACTGTTATATTTTGTACAAAGCAAAGAATATGCTTAATTTAATTTAATTGAATCCCCAATTTCTGTCACCACAGGCTGGCCGTGTGTTTTGTCTGTTGCAATCAGCACATCACTATGCAAATATATTCAGACACCAGCTGCTGTGTGGAGAGGATATCTCAAAGACACCCTTGAAAGTAGCAACTTTTTAATGAGCCTCTGTACTTCATGAATGCTGAGGACAGGTAGGTCGGAGGAGTCAAGTGCGCCTATTGTGAATGCTCCCGTACTTGGCCCGAAGCTGCGGATATCTTAACGAATGCCAGATCTCGCGCAAATAGGGTCAAAAATGTGTGAAAAGATGATGGGAGCGTGATGTTTGTTGCGTAATATGATTTATGAGTGACAGCTAAGGTTTAGTGGGTAAGCTTGTGGATTAAAAAACTGATATATGCCACTGTATAAATGTACTTAAATAGGCTTAAGTAAGTCAAATTAAAAAGTTACCTAATGTTTGATAATGTATCTGAGGTATATGGCATTTGTATTTCCTCCTAATTTTATCTCTCATCCAAGTTCTAACCACATGCAAACTTCCAGGGTTGGGCATTTTGAAGGTGGTATTGTCAAAAGCCTTTCTCCTACTTGCCACAGCTGCCCTGGGACAGACTGACATACACACGGCTGCCTATCTGTGACATTGGCCTCTCCAATTTTCAGTCTCACAACCATTGGATTAAAGCAGCCTGCCCTATAGTTATAATCTACAACACCTGTGAATCATTCTGCGGGAGCTAACATCATGACGCCGATGGATAGCTGCACATCACACTACCGATTTTTTTGTCATTTGTGTCAAAATTTCTACATGACGCCACCGAATCCTATGTGTATCACCAAGAAGAGAAAATCTGACAATGGAGTAAGTACAGAACAGTGGGCGTATACCAGTGGAGGTGAAAACATCAGTCGATCTGCAATATGGCATGTTGAAAATAAACGATTGAAGACGCTCAAATATGCGTGAATCACTCGAAATACAACTTCGAGAGAGTAAATGAGAAAAGGAAACAACTACAATATGGTTAAAAGCTCTGAAAAGCTGATTTTGCAGAATAGGTTTGCTTTAAGGAACTGTCTTGCCAAAGGACACAACACCAGTATGTGGAGCTGGAGCTGGGAATACACCAATTATCAGTTAGAGAACTTGCCTCTAGAAGCAAGAAGCTTTTGAACAATACATCTTGAGTTTACGCGTTTTTGTACATAGTTTCACCTTTCTTTTCATTTCATATATTTATTATTCTATTAGTTTTGCATGATTAGTGAATGTGTATGAAAGAGTATTTGTATATCTGAAACTGAGTGATTGCGTGTGCGAACTGAATGTTTTTAGAAATAGCGTATTTGAGGGGCGAGATGTGTTGTACTAGATGTATGTACAAAATGTTTACAAGTCTTTGATCCATCTACACTAAACTGTTACTTTTAATTAAACACCAGCCTGTCCAGGGACAACAGGTGGAAATTAGTACTTTTGCTATAACCTGGCACCAAACATCTTTCTTGTTTTTTTGTTGTGCACTGTCCCTGTCCAAATAAAACCATACCATAGCCCAACCATTTCACTATCCTGAGAAACCTAATGATCTAAATGACATCTGACCTGAAGAGTTTATAAGGTCAAATCACAAAATTAGCTCCAACTCCTAACCTTTTCACTACTAATTGATGTAATGAGACAGTTAGCAGCTGCAGACTGGGAGGTGGCAATCAAAACAAATGGGCTGTTTTGGCTTGTGTGGGGGAGGGGCAGTGGGGGGTATAAGCACAAACACTTAATTACATTGTGCCTTGGATAAGACGAGATGTTTGGAAACCTCTGGCACCAAGAACGACCCAAGAGAGAATAGACATAATGAGTGCAACGTTTAGGAAAATACACAAGGCAAAACCAGGACAAACTCACATTTAATCCAAAAATTAAACATGGACTATGTAATATTTCTGTTGGAGGGATCCGCCACCTGCTTATTACTTCGCCTGGAATGTTACACAGTATGGCATTAAACTTATCTGCGTTGTACTTAATCTAAATATAGACTTAATTTGGATAGTGAATGCAACTTTTATGAAAATAAAGAGGCAATACTAGGATAAAACCAGGTGTAATCCAAAAATTTAAGATGTACTCTGTAATATTTCTGTTGGAGGGATCCGCCACCTGCTTATTACTTTGCCTGGAATGTTACACAGTATGGCATTAAACATATCTGCGCTGTATTTCTAAATATAGACTAAATATAGAGTTACAAGGACAAAACCAGCAGTACAAAATGGTGTACTTGTATGGTGTATTTGTAGATTTGACAACTCGTTAAAAGAATAAACTAATAAACAAGGATATGAACATTCAAACCTTTCACACACAACTACTAGAGTACCTCACACTACTTCATAATCAGACTTGTATTTGAGAAATACTGATAGACTTAAACAGTAAAATCTATTGTTAACTAATACAAAAATTCAAAATGCAGAACTTATCATTTGAATACAGTGCTTTTTTTTATTATTCATTTCCATGGTTACAAAAATGTACATAATAAACACATCTGTTGTACTAAAGCTTTGTGGCAATTACAGAAAGGTATGTAAGAATCATTTCAAAACTACTATTTCTTGGTGCTTCATTGATAATTCCATATACAATTTACATTAAAGTATCTCAAACCCAACATTAGCTCTGGATAAACCATCGGAGGGCAACATCCAACCATACAAACGCTTAGTGGGTCAAACATTGTGCGAGCGTGTGAAGAAATATAAACAATACAGGGTGTGCTGGTCCAAATCCTGGATAAATGGACGGAGATGCATCAGGGAGGGCACGTGGCATAAAAATAACCTTACCCCATATAACTAATATGCAAATCACAAGCAACCCAAAATAAACGATTATACTAGTCCAGCCACAAGAGGTAACAAGTCGTTTACTCTTTGTGCTAGCCCAAACCTTAGATAAACAGACTTTGATGCAACAGGGAAGGGCATCTGGCATAAAAAATACATATGCCAGCTTAATATGCAAATCACAGCACAATAGGAGGCTGATGTTCGCTTTAGGGAATCAAACAAGAGACAAGCCATAACAGGTACCATCATGTCATGTATTTTTGTGCTTACCAAAACCCTGGATAAATACACAGAGATGCACCAGGAAGGGCATCTGACACACAAAACTCTGCCAAAGTAGCATCAGGTAGGGGATCAGGTGTAAAAATATAAATATACGTATTAGGTTGTGTATTAGGAGGCAGATGTTTTATTGTGGAGAGCTTCATATCTAAAGTAATGTTACTATTCCAGCCACTTATGATATACTTGTGCCAGTCCCAAGCTTGGTTAAGTTGATATTATATAAACTGTGTATTGTCAACCGTACATAGAAAATAAGACGTGAATATAAAGACATGTCAGCATATCATAAATATTCTTTAACATCTACTTGTAAAATGTCTTCTAGTGAAAAACCCATGAGCACTTAGTGAAGACCAATTGCTTTGAAAAAGTTCCTTCAGCTATCACTTTAAGAGCGCTGCCAACTATTGTGTGAGTGCTCAGTACTGCATCAGCTCCTATGGCCAAATCCATTATCGCTGCCCTGAAGGTTGAGCGTGGTTTAGTTGGCACAAATTGTTCTCTCATTTAACGGATCATTAAGATTGGAAGCAATGGATTATGTCCCAGTAGAGTCCAATCCGTCCAAGCAAATAAGATGTTTTCTAGTTTACCGCTTCCTAGTTTTGTTATGTTTCACCATTTTTTTCTTTCTTATAATCATTTCATACAGTTTTTCAAGCCCGGGCTGGAGTCCTTGCCCGTCTACAGCACTGCAGCCTTGTATGTGATGCAGAGTATACATGGTAAGTTCATGAATGGCCAACATCTTCTCCACTTCGGTCACGGATAGCGCAGATTCCTGGTCTTGTTTGTTAGCCAGGATTAGCACCGGGACTCCCTGGTTTTCTGATATGCGAGTAATTTTATGCAACTCCACTCTAGCCTCTTCCATTCGCTCCATTTCGGTCGAATCCACCACGAAAACGATCCCATCCGTGCGTCTTGTATAGGATTTCCACAATGGCCGGAGCTTATCTTGACCACCAACGTCCCAAACCTGGAAGTTGATAGCTCGTGATGCCCCCATGGCTACTTTGATTTTTTCCGTGTTGAAACCTTTAGTTGGGATTGTCTTCACAAACTCCTTTAGCTTGAGTCTATACAGCAGGGAGGTTTTGCCGGCAGAGTCCAGTCCTATGACGACTATATGTAGCGACTGAAAATTGGGTAAAAAAGACGGTGTTCCCGGGGCAATATCGGTCAGCTGGTTCCCCATCTTTATCTCAAATATTTAAATCCAAATTGCTTCTGGTTTACTTCAGTACACTGGCATGGATCAGATGGTCTGGCTTCCTTAATAAAAACACATAAAGCGAGTTAGCGTAGAATTATCACACAATAGCTCCATACATTTGTAATTTGGTGTGACAGAGTGAATACAAAGGGAGTATTAGAAGTACAGATAGCTTTAGGAAAAGACAAGGATAGTAATTACCAACGCGCCTGGGTAAATTAATGTTTACTTTCAGATAACAGACTGCATTTAAATATAAGGGGATTCACAGCCTTGTGCAACATAGTAATTAAAGGTTCAGTCAAATGTTAGGCACTGAGTTGTATTAGGCAGAAATTTCACATAGTTACTGAACACTGTTGCGTTTCTATGAGCATATAATTTTACTTTGCTGTAAACTGTAAAATCTACATCACAATATCTCACATTACAATGATACTTCAGCTTTTAAATATGTTAAAAAGCCGATGTGCATGGTCCTAAGATGTCCTGTGATCACTATTAAGCTCACAACCACCAGGGACAGTCTGGATATTGATTTTTTTTAGTTACACATTAAACTAGTCTTTAATTAAAGTTAATACAACACCAACCTTGTGCAAACCAAATCAAGCCATCCACGCACACACACAGCAGTTAAAAGATTGCACATTTATTGAACAGATGACCTCTATGCACAGTATATTTTGGAATAATCTTGTTTTTATAGATAGGACAATGTGTAGCTTTAGTTTGCTGCAGCTAATTGGGTGTCCTGCTCGGGTTATCTCTTCCTATTTGGCACTGGTTAATCCTCTTATGCTCTAAACCTGACAGACTGTGCCATGCAGCGGCGTGTACTTCTACTATATTCAGCTGCAGTAATAATCCCGCTGTTGTTGACATTGTGATACTCATCTAACTACAGTGCACAGATGTCCTCCTGGGGCATTGCTTGGATCCATGAAAATAGTCACATATTGTTGTCTACAAGTTTAAACTAAAGCAGTGAATTCAAAGATGATGCCTGGATTCTTCGTGATGTTGTTGTGTGAATGCTCAGAGTTCTCGAAAATGCAACCTTCACGATTGGATGATTCCCGTCGGATAGCGTGCGTAAACTACCTCCAAAGCAGCCAAATTTAACTTAGCCGCACGCATTGGAGCGAAAAACAAGATTTAGTCGCTCAAATTGTCAGTAAAGTAGGAAATAAACAAACAATCTGCGTGATACAGTGCGGTTTCCAAAGTCTTACCTCCAAAATGCGCTGCGTAAAACATTATCCACACGATATAAACGCGTCCATTGTTGGTTTATGGATAAAATTGAGATATTTCCAGGTTTTCCGTTCTCTGAAGCAGCTGCACGGTTGGATGGATGGATGGACGCTGAATGTAAGGAGAGTCGCGCGAAGGAAAAGCATCTGAAGACGGGGTGACGTAAAGATCAGCTGGGACCTTTTGAAGCGCCCCCTAGAGCCGGAGTAGGACACTGCAGCACATCAAAGGAAAAACATGCAAAACCAAATCTACTGAATGTTGTTTTATGTGGTAAGATCAGAGGACACGAGGGGAAGGTGGGGAAGCACTGTGCAACGCATGCCAATGTGTGCCTCTGTTTGATCAGTGTTTGTTTTACCATCACATATATTCTGTGATAATATGACAGGTCATGATGAGCCAATCCTCAAGAATTGAACGTGTTTTATTACAATATACAGGTGAAATAAAGCTTATAGAGTAACAAGCTGTATGTTGATGCAGTTGCAGAGTAACTTTTCCATAAAAAACCTACATGTCAACAAATCATTTTATAAATATGTTTTACCTTCGGTGTGCTTAGACTATAAAATACATCGTTGTAGCTAATTTAAAGGAAAGTCAAAGTGTTATGTCAGGGTTAATATCAAGTGTTGAGGACAGGGTTTCCCACTGTGGTCTGTCCCTTTAATAAAAACAGCACGCTGCCCTACAGGTCATGCGCGGTACTGCAGGACAGCAGAAACATGACACGTGTTAATCTCTGTAATAAATGTATTCCCTGTAAGTATACACTAACTTAGTCTTAAAAGCTAATGGTATTCATAACACATCACATATATAACAGGCCGTAACACCGAAGTTTAGTCATAGCTTTTGATTGAAAAAATTGCCCTCAAGTACCAACCAAATGAGCAATTATATGTGTTAGTACCCCAAAGTGTTACAATTTAAATTCATAATAGTGTTTAAAATTTGAATTGACTTAAATAGACAAAATAGAAAAGAAAGCGTTAAAAGATTTTTTTTTTAAATCGCTCATTTATCTTTTTGAGGGACAAGGTTTAGTGTAGACACTGTCTCCACCTACTGGTCATTCACGCTCATATTCACAGTCATGGCTGTTGAGGAGCAAATGTAAAATAATATTTTTTTTAAAAAGCAATGTATAACAAATAATTACATTTATTGCAAAAGTGCTTCATTTTGACATAAAGTGCATGTAAACACAAAGATAACGTAAACGGAAGTAGATCTACAAAACACAAATGAACACTGGCAAATTTACAAGAAAGATGTTGAAGGGCCCATATTACACTATTTTCTGATCTATGTTTTAATGTTGTTCCCTCATCAAAAACATACCTGTAGTTTTTCTTTCATTCACACCTGTTTAACACACAAACCCTGTAGAATTCTTAAAGAAAACAGAAAACTACCTTTTTGAGACATGTAAGAATAATAATAAAGAATTACTCAAATGTGTGAATGAAACAAAACACAACTCCAGGTAGGTTTTTGAGGAGCTAACATGGTTTAAAGAGTCAATTTTGAGTAATATAGGACCTTTAAGCAAACATACCAGACTTATTTTTATATTTCAGTTTTTATCTACCATAAGAATAATGCCCAGTAGAGCTAAAAAAAAAAACAAGCAAAAAAAGAAAGCAAACAAATCCTTCAATGTAAATAATACATGAGTGGGTTGTATTCACATTATAATCGCCATTTGAGTGTGCTAATTATCTCAATGTAGTGATAGCAAACAGATTTTTTATTTTTTTATATTTATAATTTGTTTTAACTTTATTTGTTGTTTGCGCTGATGGGGCGAGGGACTGTGGAGTTGGTGCCACAGTCGACGTATTCATAGGTCTCTAGTGAGAGTTGTTCCATGTGTGAGAGATATGAGATGTTCAGGGTCATTCTGGAGGAGAAAAAAAACATCTTCAAAGTCAAATCAAAGGGACATAAATGATCAAAGGTATCGCTGCACAAAAAATCTATAACTGCTCTTGCAAAAACAATATTAGTGGGATATTTTTATATTAATTACACCATTTGTCACCCCATACATACCATTTACTAGCTCTAAATACTTGGAATACATAAAAACCCAGAAAACCTCTAGACAAAAGTATTCACGACTTTAAAAAGGTACAGGGTGTAACTTTTCTGGCTGAATTTCCACTACCAGCTTGTCTCCATGGACATGTTCTACTCTTTGACTGTAGTGTTACACAGTGGCATTAACATAGCCATCACCAAGGAGACAAGCAGGTGATGCCACTAAGTCAGTAACCAAGTCAGATCAGTGGAGAGGAGAATCCGCTCATAGTAAAATGTATGCCATGATAGATAATGATGGAGGTTTAATGCCATACTGTGGAAAATTCCAGGCAAAGCAATAACATCTACATGAAGACAAGCAGGTGGCGCCCCCTCACCATAAAAGTTACATAGTGCACCGTTAAAAATGTACTTGGTAACTACTAGAACAATCATCAGCAGCAGCTCTACTCAAACTACACTCTCATTTCAGCACAACACAAATACTTCCTGTGGTTTTGAGATAAAGCGCTCCGTTTGTGTTTGATTGACAGAGCTGGACTTACTGCAGAGCCACAAATATGGTGTGAATCCTGAAGCTGGTTTTGCAGTAGGTGCTAAAAGATACAAAACAATGTGTTGACATGAGACTGGTGCTGGTGTCATCGGTTTTGATTTGACCAAGAATTCACTTACTTTAGGCCCGGATCTTTGATGCTCAGGTTGGTTAAGATTTTGAACTGTGGGGTTAGACACAAAAATGACTTTGTTGTAAGTAAATTGAGAGTATAGACCTACATCTCTTTGCTTGATATTGAGTTAGTTTAATGTGAGGGAGAACCATTTATTTACACTGTAGACTCTTAACCTGTTTCTTCTACTTGATTACCTTTATTTTATCAGTATATTTGATAAGTTAATTATGAAAATAGGCTTATTTGAATCCATAAATAGTTTCACTGGGGCCATTTTGATTTATTTTTACTGCTACTGTTCATGTACTTTTATACTGCGACACTTGTGGGACTTAATATGAATGAGATTAAAAGCTTGAAGTATTTCACTTTGTGTCCTGAGTATTTTTACTTTATACTCTTTGCCCTTTTCAACTAAAACAAATACAAATATATTTTCATAGTACTTTCATTGTACTGTATAACATTATGCATAACTGGAACTTTAATAGGGTTGTCAAAAAAGATATACCAAGATATTAACTAATTGATACTTTGCAGTGACATCATGCTGGGGGTGTTGTACATTGTTGTATGCGTAGTGCTTGTGATCATTATAAGCGTTCACAGTTCTGTTTAGGTGTTTGCTTTTCAACAAAAAAGGTGCGAGTGACCAACTGAAAAACAACTGGCTGATGCTACCTCGTTTGTGACTCTAATGTTATTTGAGAAACACCTGTTAACAGCTACGATGTTACGATGACACATTTTGAAGTACGATATTTTGCTGAAAAAAATACAGACGATAAACGATAATATTGAAACTAATTTATGCCACTGACATAATAACTCAGTAACTAAGTAGAATTATCCCCTAAAATTTATTGAAAATGTATAATATGGGTAAAAATCATGAACTGCAATAAATAAATAGAATGAGACACTTAAGTAGTTAATTTGTGTCTATAATGAGTCATAGCAGTTATGTATTCACCCCCCTACAGCTCAAATCTCATCGTAGCACAAAAAACAAAAAAGGCTCCCACTAGTACAAAGAAAAAAGTACCATCTAACATATATTTAACTCTATATAGTAATTACCCTGATAGGCCTATTAACAGCCCCCCACTTTGTAGTTCCAACTAAGCTGCTTCTACCTGGTCAGATTGTGTTAAAAATCAAGCTCAGATTAATGTCTAAAAAAGCCTCAGACAGAGCAGTGCTTACAGTTAGCATCACACCCCCAGGGAATGTTATTGACATCAGCTGCAAAGTTTCAATAATAGTGTCAAAACTAGATAGTCACTACTCATTTCAGCAAATATCAATACGCAAGATATCACATAAAGAGGACAAAACTGGACTTTTACTGAATAGTTTTAGAATTATATAATAAAAATCTATTATTACCTTTGAACAGAAAAATTGCTCTTTTGCCTTTTAATTAGTATCAAAACTCAAGTGACATTTTTGTACAGAAACACTATTTAATACTCACTGATTTCTGTGACTGTGAGTTGATGATGGTGGAGTTTTTTAAAGTGGTATTACCCACTATGGTGTCGAGGATGAGGCCTTTGAGGTGGAGCTGTTCAAGGTGAACTGGCACAAAGTTTGCATTGGAGATGTTAAAGACGTTCTGTGAAAAAAAAAAAAGAGAAAAAGGTTATCAAGGTGTTAAAGAGAAGTACATTTAAAATTGACAGACTTTGAACTTTACTGCAGTGACAAGGTTGCAGTCATGTGAATGGAGGCATTTTATTGGTGCATGACCCAGTTTTGCCGTGTAACTGATGGTAGAAAACTGATATACTGAAAATCATATAAGTTTGTATATATTCTCTTTGAATATAAGCAAGGATTAAATATGATAAATTATAACGTATGTTTATGTTAGATTCCATTTCACAGATCAACCAGATGAAAATACACTTCTAAAACTCAACTCTATACATAACTTAATCAAAACCGGTAATTACACCTACGGTACTTTTTGCTTTCTATAAAAATGATCCTCAGTTTCTTTAATCAATTAATAGGTCAATTAAGTTAAGTGTCTTGCCTAAGGACACAACGGCAGTATTCATCTGCGGGAGTTGGAATCACACCGCCAACCTGTGGGTCAATGGAACTGAGTGCTCAACCAATGATGTTCACACTGAGAGCGGGATTTGAACTGCCAACCTTCAGATCAGTAGCAAATACTCGAAACTGCGCTACTGTCGCCAATATATTTATTTATTTCATCTATACATCATAATAATCCTATGCATTTTATAATAATAACACATTCACTTGGTGCAACCCATTCACTCATTTTGCCAGAACGCACAATAGATTTCCTGACTGGCGCACATGTAAAGATGCACTATGTAACTTTTCTGGTGGGCTTGTTTATTTTCATCGGAACAGGTCTGTGGAGAGGCAACCCCACTTGTGCTGTTTTTAAGTAATAAAACCCTTGTAATTGAATAAATGCAAAACAGATATATTAAGTAACACACTGTAATATATTCCAGGAAAAGCAATAGCATCAACATGAGCACATCCCCCACCAGAAAAGTTACATAGTGCACCTTTAAACGTTAAAATGATCAATAATTGTGACCCTAAAATTGTAATTTCAATATTAATGCATTTGACTGGCTCATCTTTACTTACTGTGATTTCCATTTCGACTGTTTTGTTGGTGAAGAACACAGTGGCGGACAGCAGAGACACAGGGGTCAAAGTGACGCTCCGAGGGAACAGGAAGAAGAGAACCAGACAGGAAATTAACAAGCAAAGAGCCGTGGATATACAGACATACAGCTTTCTGCAACAACAAACAACAACGAGACTTTATTAGTTTAATAACACATTAGAACACAAGACGATAAAGGCACAATATGGGCTGGTTTGCTTCTCCACAGTCTCAAAACAACTGTACAAAATATTACAATGATATATTTATCTTTACATAGCCTGCATGCATCATTACAGTATTTCCCCAAAATAAATTACATCAAATTATCTGCAATCCATCAGAAATGTGCAACGCTAACATGTTATTGTAAATGTTGTGGTTAAGGTTAAAGTGTAGCACAAAAAAGGAGTAGAATAAAAATACCATTAGTATATATAATAGTAATATCATAGTTAGTTAGTTAGTTACTTTATTGTCCCCGAGGGGAAATTTGTCTTCACAGTCAAAAACACACAGAGAAAAACGCCATACATACATACATACAATGCCACACAAACACATCACATATATTGGACAAACACAAAGGCAGGTAATTGACATTGTAAAAGTGCATAATGATAATTAGAGTTCCGTAGTCTATAAATTGTTCAAGTTAATAATGGCTGTGGGTATGAGACTATTTTTGAAGCGTGCTTCAAAAATTCTATTATTTTTATCAAATCTTTTCGCAGCTTTTTCACATCCTAATTTAGCATACTTTCAAAACAACATTTTTAGATATTATTGTAGACAATATTGCCCATCTCTAATCACAAACATATTAGTAATGCATGCTACTATAGTCTTAAAGGTACCATCCGGCTGACCCTGCCCTGTTGTATTCTCACATATCACCACTAGATGTCATCTATGTTACTCCTGTCTGATACTGCGCCTGCTTTAGTCTGACAGAAGAAGACAGAGAGCACAGATGTCCCTGAACAAAGGCCAGGGGAGGGGGGAGCAGCTTTCACATCTTCCATCTACTGGTAAAATACAAATCTAATAAACGTACAGATGGTAGCTTTAAAACACAGTCATGTCACGAAAATGTGTTGTGAAAATGTTTCTTACGTGCGACTTGGTTTCAAGCGTTTATCATTGCACGGTATTACTGCAACAAGCTGGTCATCCAGACCTGGGAGAGATGAAAGGAGGAAATAAGGAGTCGATCCACACGCATATACTGTGACACAAATGCAGAACTAAGAAAATGAAATGAAACCTTGAGAAAAAAGTACAGACTGGGAAAACTGTGCAACAGAGGAGGGTGAAAAGTCAAATAAACCTTCCATGATGAAGCAAAAACAGCACCTGTCACATGAGAGCGTCCTATTTAAAGTCGTGGTTTTTGAGAGGTGAGATCCCGGGTTGGTGGTTTACTTCACATATTTAGGCCTGTGTTGTTTAAGTATATTCTTGGTAAAAGGGTAAATATTATACTAATGGACTAGGCTTTAACTGTGCTTCAGAGCTGTTCCATCACTAAAAACCTGCCAGGAGTCTTCACAGTACTGTATTAATCTTTACTAGGAACTATGGGAGTGTGATAAGCAGATGATATTTGTACAATCGCTCAGATATGTCTAAATGTCTGTAAATGTCTTTGTTGAGGTTGATGTACTGAACACAACATGAAAAGTGTGCAAAAAAGGCAGAAATATTAAACTGTTTTTTTAGATGCATTATGTAATTTTCTAGTTGGCATCTGGCACCATGAGATGTTTCTGTTTTGCTTGGAAGGTTCCTCACTATGGCATTAAATGTTTCCATCTTGCATTTAATGAATTACAGATGTACTTACTTCCAAGAAATACACCTATCCAAAAGGTTGTTTATAAAATAAGCCTTTTTAATTTAAATCATTTACAGGTGTATTTATTGCCAAGAAAGATGCCTTGAAAAAATGCATTTTTTCTGTAAGTGGGGGTCAGAGATCTGATCTGAAACTTGGCCTTAGCGGCGTCACCTGCTGCTGTTTCCATGGAGATAGATATGTTTAATGTCATACTGTGGAACAGTCCAGGCACAGCAATAACATTGTTATGCAAACAAACAGGTGACAGACCTTTTGGATAGTTGTTATTACTATAGATAGACTGTACAGTTTAAATTTAAATTTGGTAAATTTGCAGTTCAGATATAATACATTTTTTGATATATCTCCCCTCTGTACTGTTTAAATATCTTAACAATAACCTGTCCCACCTCTAGGTATGCGGCCTGTGCCTCTGCAGGTTGGACACGTGGTGTCTCCAGCATACTGTTCGTCCAAGGTGCCGTACGATGGAGGATGATGCATCAGCCCTTTCACCTTATTCATAGTGCGCCTCAGAGGGGAGTTCTCCAAAGCTGAAGTCACCATTTCTGAAGGCAAGGCAAAGCATAAATCAAAACATAAATAATCAAAAATATTATCATAAAGTTAATATTAAAAGAGAAGAGTGCAGAATAAAAACCTTTCAGTCGTATGCACAGCTAAACAGAACTGTTCTGAGCCTGGATTTAAACATTGTCAAAGTAGAGGCCTGTCTCACATCTTCATGAAGACTGTTCCAGGTTTTAGCTGCAGAAAACTGAAACACTGATTCTCCATGTTTAGTCCTGACTCTGGGACCAGCAGGAGGACGTTCCCTGAAGTCCTCAGAGTGTGAGATGGTTCATATGGCACTAACATGTCAGAGATGTAGTTTGGTGCTGGTCCATGGAGAGACTTGTTCACACAGAGCTGCTTTAAAGTCTATTCTCTGAGCCACAGGAGCCACAGACCTGAGCACAGGACACATGTGTGAAGTACTTTCTAGTTCTACTCAGGACCCAAGCAGCAGTGTTCTGGATGTACTGCAGGCCTGCTCACTGGCCTGCTCGTTTAGAGAGGCCGTTACAATAGTCTAACCTATTGGAGACAAATCCATGGATAAGTCTCTCCAAGTCTGGTTTTGACAGTTTACCTGGTGGTAAACTGATGGTAAAAAGCAGCAGATGTTATTGATTTGATGTGGCTGAAGATGTTTATAATTAACTTTTCACATTTCTCCTGACCGTATCACTCACACATTCTTGTGTGGGAGTTTAAGTTGGGATAAAGTCAATACAGTTTATAGTTCTATCCACAATATGTAACTTCTTAGCCAAAAAAAAACAGACACAAAATTAAAACATGTTTTTTGAATGTGTGTGCTGTGTTTATAGCACTAAATGACATGTGTCTGACTCTCCACAAACCTGACTCGGGGCCTCCTCTTGCTTTTCTTCCATGGCTCTAATCTTTCATAGTATGGCATAAACTCATCCATTTCCGTGGAGTATGTTCTTAAGTATGGTTTTAACTTTCTATTTGAACAGAATGATGCACTCGACCTCCAGAAAGTTCTATATAGGCCTATACCTTCAGAAGAGCACTATGTTGTGTTTTATACTACTCCCAGGAGGGGGTTACAGAGTGAGGGGTACACATTAAGAAATTTAAAGCAAAGTCAAACAAGGTGAGAGAGGGGGTCGCACATTTCTGAGATGAGGAGCCACAGATAAGAACCTCAGTGTGATATTTGACCACTGCTGCAGGGGAAACACAACATTTTGCACCTTTGTAAGAAAGTAAGCATTGTATTACATTTGTATATTGTTCATAATAAGTTTAATGCAATACTGTGGAAAATTTTAGACAGAGCAATAGCATCTCCTGATTTTCTGATTACATTCTTTTCTCTGCACAGATCTGACTTGTAACTCGTCTCCATAACAACATACCCTACATAAGTGTCATGCAATACTGTGGAAAATTTTAGGCAAAGCAATCGCATCTCCATGGACACAAACCAATAGCGTGTCCTCAACCACAAAAGGTACATAGTGCAGCTTTGTTTGAGCAGAAGACAAACTAACGCCTATGCGCACTGAAACATTTACAGTGGGCTTCAAAGAGGTAACTAAGATAAACTAATTTAACAGTTTACTACAAGAATAAAACACTTCTTTCAGTGTAGGCTGTTTCAGTAAGTTTCGTTTCCTTGAGTTAGGATGAAAATAGATCTAGAGACATGTATTTTGGAGAGGATCTTTCCCACAACTTTTAACGCGCTGTTAAAATAGTTTAGTCATCCCGTGAAGGCAAATCAAATCTACTCACCTTACACTTTTACCCCTCCAAGATGTGCCACGTTTAGTCCTGTAGCCTAATATGTGCGTCTTTTAGGCAAATAAAGTCACGTCGCAGAGAAACAGCGCATGTTTTAGCCAATATTCTGTGCGCACTTCCTCCTTCTGCAGCCCGACAGGAGGCGACAGTCACGTGCTGCTCACCGCACTTTGGACAGAGGTGTGGAAACAGCACAAACGCATCACAAACATGCTATACTGCATGAAAACAGAGCAAAAGCATCATGAGTTTTAGAATAATGAAAAACTGAACAAAACAAATAATAATAACTAAACAAAAATATCTTCTTTGAATGGTAAAAAATGTTTTCTATCACAGAAAGCTGAATAACTTGGACTAGTGAGTCTTCTGCGTGTTTGTTTGCAGGTAAAAGTAAGATTTCTATGGATAAAGCCAAGTTTAATACCAAACTGCATCACCATGGAGACAAACAGGTCTCAATGTTACATAATGCACCTTTTTACTGCACTGCTGACTCTGAAATTCAACTTCCCCAGTGGCATCCACATGTATAACATTCAGTTACTATTGTCTAGTTGATTAAACACCACTGATACTAACTGGAAAGCACCATTTTAAGTTAATGGTGTGACGTAACTATGTGTTGGTACATTCTCCATGGAGATCAGTACATTTTATATCATACTGTGCTTGTGAAATATTATAGTCAGAGGAACAGCACAGCAGAATGTGACCTTCCTCTAGGCTAAATAAACATGCGCTGTGACTGAGAGCAAGCTTGCCTCTCCCAAGATCTGATATGTAACTCGTCCTGGTGGCGTCAGCTGCCTGTGGTCATGGAGGCGGATGTTTGATGCTAGTCTGTGGAGCATCTTGGGCTGGATGCAAGAAAGTGCCAGAACTTCCACTTGAAAAACTACATAATCACATGGTCAGATTGGCAAAAGTACGTTTGGCTTTAGTGGAGAATTTGTTATGAGAAATTCAGATTAAACTATTCACTTAACAAATGCATGTTTTTTTAGATGGTGCCAGTTCATGGGTTTCAGGACTTTTGCCCATTCAGAACATATAATATTTTGTTTTGATATGGCAACAGTGCTACTTTTCATCGTTCTGAAACCCATGGCCTGACAAGTTAGCCTGAGAGCATTGAACCCATAACCACAAGAACATCTTACGTAAGAGTTGTTCAAGACACAACAATGAGAAATGTAGTTCAGAGCAAGTTCATAAAATGCGGTGTAGCCAGTCTTCTAACCTCTGTACTGTTTCTAGGCACATTTACATAAGGAGTGCACACAGAGAAGTGGATACAGACTTAAGTAACTGATGTGCAAAGAGTTTATTGGCCATTTCTTAAACAGCAAAATGGTTTTCATGTTTACATCTGTAGAAGGCGACACGCGTACAATGTATCTACTATTCAGAAATATTTTTCAGAGAAGATATTTAAACGTGAAGAACGAAAAATAAAATATGAAAAAGAGTCCATCACTATGAATTAAACCACACAAACATAAAAGGAAAGTAACTTATACAAATGGTCGTTGAACGCAGTAAACTGTTAAAGGCATTACGAGAAAAAGTAATTAGGCGTAGTTTCACCTGTAAATTTTTTGATTTATCTGCAACATACTACTAAACTATTTAAAATTACACCTGCTCCTGATTAAGGGTGCACAATCATCTGAAATGTTCCACAATATGGCATTAAACTTATCTTGCTTTCCATCTTATCTTTATTCAATATTTTTTATTGCTCAAAAAGTACCATTCTTACTGCAAGTGGGGTCGCCTCTTCACGGATCTGACCTGTAACTTGGTCAGCTGTGTCAGGACACGCTTCTCTGCTTGTATAGATATATTTAATGCCATACTGTGAAACATTCCAGTTACATGCATCCATGGAGAAACACAGGATATAACCTCCACCCAAAAAGTTACACAAGGCAAAAAAAAAAAGATTTAACTTAACTTGATTTAAACATAAAAACTTGATAAATTTCTTTGCACCCATAAATACTAGATTTTGTCCTCACCTTCTCCTTTAATAAAACCATCCAAAATGTCTTAAGTTTATCTTTGAAGTTACAGACAGATCTAAAACATGGTGAAACTGGCCTTTGGTTCCTTATGTTTGAGGAATGTGATGATAATATTTTAAGATCCGCGTTCACTTGATTTGTATTGGAAAGATATGACATAGCAGAAAAGAGTGTAGCCCCAAATGACACAAAGCATAACATTGATCCACTATGATGTCGCTAAAATTCACAAGAACACGTCTATAGCCTCTACCTGTCATGGCTCGTGCAGAAAGCGGTAGAAAACCTATAATGTGTCTTAACAGTGATTCATTTGAACTGTTTCTGAATACATTCCACATGTCAACATCATAATATTAACAGTACTCTTGATACAGGAAAAAAGATTGCATTGTTTAGGCAGAATTTCACTACAATGTTTAAGAATTATCTTAAAAGGTGCACTGCGGAACTTTTCTAGTGGACGGTCCGCCAGCTGCTTGTTTCCACGGAGATGTTATTGCTTTTCTTGGAATGTTTGACAGTACAGCATTCAAAATATTCATCTTCCATTTCTTCCATTACAGGTGTTTTTATTGCTCATAAACCTTACTGCGCGTGTGGCCCTCCTCTCCGCAGATCTGACCTATCAACGGGTTTTAGAATGATGAAAAATTAGGGCCAATGCCATAGCAATAAACAATTTTAAACAAAAATATCTTCTTCATCACAGGAAGCTGAATAACTTGGACCAGTGGAGTTTTCTGCGCGTTTGTTTGTAGGTTAAGGTAAGTTTTTTATAGATAAAGTCAAGTTTAATGCCATACTGCGAAACATTCCAGGCAAAACGATAACATCTCCATGGAGACAAACAGGTGGTGGACTCTCTACCAGAAATGATACGTACTGCACCTTTTTTACTGCACTGCTGACTCTGAAATTAAACTTGCCCCAGTAGCATCCACATGTATAACTTTGTATAACATTCAGTAATTATCATCTTAATTAACTAGCTATGCTCCTGAAAATGACAGCGTTTTACCAGACCAAGAAGCAGCTACAAGCCATACAAACACTATGAAGAAGCTTATACACAGTTCAGTTTCTCTCCACCACACCATTGTATATATAAAGCTCTTTATCCAAGTAAACCAGGAATATGGCAAAAGCTAAATCCACCATGTTAACTCATCTTTAGTGCTTCTTTAGGGATATAATAATTCTTAACTTTTTCAAAACTAATCTATTATTTGTTATATCTGTGCCATATTTATATTCCTTCATTTTTAAAACTAAGCCAGCCTAAAACAACAGAACACACACCAATCAGGCAGAATATTATAACCACGTTTTCTTTCTCTTCTTTTGATAATGTCATGATCTAAAATGGAGGGCAGGGAGAAATATTTCTGTGGGCAATGGTTGCGCTTTTCCACTTTCAAGGCACTCAAAGGAACCTCTCACCCATTCACACACACATTTATACACCAGTGTACGCAAACAATGGGGGCGAGGTGGGTTAACTGTCTTGCCCAAAAACACAACAACAGTATTCATGTGTGGAAGCTGGAATCGCACCAAAAAGTGGATCTGATCGCTTTACCAATGATGTTTATGTTGAGAGCGGGAATCGAACCGCCAACGGTCAGATCCGTGGACACGCTCTACCAACTGAGCTACTGTCCAAAGTTTGATTGAATAATACTCTTACATTTTGAAGCCAGAGTGAAGCCATAATTTTTATCTGATTTTGACACTGTGCTAGTTTTATTTGTGAATAGACCCAGTAATTATGGATATTGGCCATAAACCAGATCAAAACATCTGCAATAGACAAGTTAAAGGTGGCACAGAGTTCGTATCTGCCCTCCACTTCAGTATTTAACGATATCGGTTAAATACTGTCATAACATTATATCAGAAGCATGGAAGACTCTACCCACATCCATCACCAAACAATAATACACCGTTATTTGTCCCTTTGACCCCCTTAATACATTTTAACTGTGTTCTACAAAAAATAAACCAGAAATATATAATCCAGCATTATTCTGGCTCTTGATTTGAATGAAAAAATGTTAACTTGTCACCTATCCCACTATCTAACAGCTTGATTTCCAAGGTTTAAGTCCCAGGTTTAACGTCCCTTATCTGTGGTTATAATGTTATGCCTGACTGGTGTTAAAACAAAACCCAAGCCTCAAAATAGGCAGAATAATTTCTAAATATTCCTTTCCACAATTTTTTCAAAAGATACAATTTTATATTTTCTTTTTAGATTTTAAAACCCAAGCTTGTCTCTTATTGGTGGGTGTCTCCTGCTTCGTTTTGGCTTTCTTCGGCCATTTGAACCAGTTCGTTGACCGTATGTAGCAGACTGTATCCGTGCTTCCTCAACAAGCGCTGGTTTAAACGGTGGTCTCTAAATCCCATTTCCAGCAGCATGGCCATCATCGAGGGGTCCTGTCTCATGGCGGGGTCGATGCCGCGCTAAAAATGAAATTAAAATTTAAATATAAAGAGGATGTGTGGTACAAAGGTGAGATGAATGATTAGGTGCGAACTGGTTTGACGTAAAAAGCTAAACATATTTTTATCAACAGTGACAGTGGGTGATAGAGCAGTGAGTCAGAGTTTAAAATGCGTCAGTTCCCATATTAGATATAATTAATAGCCAAATGTCTAGCAGTGACTTCAACTATTACACAGAGGTGGGGGATATTGACCAAAAACAATCATAATAATTTTTTTTTTTTTTCCCCCACAGTCACATAGTCATATTATGCCAATGAGAAATGTTCGGCATGTTCCGGTAAATGTCTTAGCTCAAGTCCTGAATTGACTAAAAAAAGACCTACAGAAATATCACTGGTTTATTTTGCAGCCATTTTCAAATGTTTTTAATCGACTATGAACTTGAGGTTAAGATACACTTTATCCTCTGCATTTGACACACATAGCTTAGTGTGTCATGCTTTAGTTCTGTGTTGTACCCGTATGCTGTTTGACCTGTGTGACCTGTATGGTGTTTGACCCATGTGGTGTTTTACCTGTATGGTGTTTGACCCATGTGGTGTTTTACCTGTATGGTGTTTGACCCATGTGGTGTTTTACCTGTATGGTGTTTGACCCATGTGGTGTTTGACCCATGTGGTGTTTGACCTGTATGGTGTTTGACCCATGTGGTGTTTTACCTGTATGGTGTTTGACCCATGTGGTGTTTGACCCATGTGGTGTTTGACCTGTATGGTGTTTGACCCATGTGGTGTTTGACCTGTATGGTGTTTGACCCATGTGGTGTTTGACCCATGTGGTGTTTGACCCATGTGGTGTTTTACCTGTATGGTGTTTGACCCATGTGGTGTTTTACCTGTATGGTGTTTGACCCATGTGGTGTTTGACCCATGTGGTGTTTGACCTGTATGGTGTTTGACCCATGTGGTGTTTGACCCATGTGGTGTTTGACCCATGTGGTGTTTGACCCATGTGGTGTTTGACCCATGTGGTGTTTGACCTGTATGGTGTTTGACCCATGTGGTGTTTGACCCATGTGGTGTTTTACCTGTATGGTGTTTGACCCATGTGGTGTTTGACCCATGTGGTGTTTGACCCATGTGGTGTTTTACCTGTATGGTGTTTTACCTGTATGGTGTTTGACCCATGTGGTGTTTGACCTGTATGGTGTTTGACCCATGTGGTGTTTGACCCATGTGGTATTTGACCCATGTGGTGTTTGACCCATGTGGTGTTTGACCTGTATGGTGTTTGACCCATGTGGTGTTTGACCCATGTGGTGTTTGACCCATGTGGTGTTTTACCTGTATGGTGTTTGACCCATGTGGTGTTTGACCCATGTGGTGTTTGACCCATGTGGTGTTTGACCCGTATGGTGTTTGACCCATGTGGTGTTTGACCCATGTGGTGTTTGACCCATGTGGTGTTTGACCCGTATGGTGTTTGACCCATGTGGTGTTTGACCCATGTGGTGTTTGACCCATGCGGTGTTTGACCCATGTGTTGTTTTACCTGTATGGTGCAGTTTGGTCCAGTGAACAGAGCTTTATAAGCAGAAGCTGCCACAGATAGAGCACCCTTTACCAGGCCCTCTGTGATGCCACCTTGACCCCTACTGTAAAAACAAAAAAGACATTGATAAATATGATTATTTTCCCATACATCAGAATACACAAATCACACATAACATTTAATTCATCAATATATAGAATTTAGATCCCCAATTATGATTAGTCATAGTGAAGAGGCTCTAGTGTCACAACAGCCACAGCGCTGCAACTAACCACATTATACTTCCATCCATCCTTCCTTCCGCTTATCTGGATTAGTCATTACATTTTTTTTTTAAATAATCACTGAATCATTTAATTCATACGTATCATTTGAACTATAGAAACACTAAAAAAAGATTGCTTATCACAAAACAGCAACAACAAACTTAGTTATAGAGGGTTTTTTTTATGAAAATGACTCTTTGCTACAGTTCTTCCTCAATCTGGTGAAAAGACTCAATAATAGAATAATTGTGGGATTAGTCAACTTAATTTGAAAAAATAATTGCCGACTATTTGACTTCTTAATTAATTAGTTGAAGCTCTACATAACATGTGAAAACCAAACTACCAACCAAATCACAAACCACACGACAAAAAGCACTTGTCATCCTATCAGGCAAATGGACGATGCAAATATCTCCTTTGCTGTACCTTGGCTGCAGTGCATTGCTGGGTCTGGGGTTGTACGTCTCAAAGGCACTGGAAGCGGAGCCAGCTGATCTCGACAAACCAGATGAAACTAAAGATTCCAAAACAAGAATAACTCTTTATCAAAATAGTTCACAATGTTTTACCAAGTTTTGTCAAGACACTAAAAACAATATAGTCTTTTGAAGTTTTAATCAAATTACATAATCAAACAGTTTAGTTTGGACACGAAAAATAATGACAAAAAAACAAAACAAAAGGCTACGCGATGCTTATTTAAATGATTTACCATTGAGGTGAACTCTTGGTTGAGGTTCATATGGCTCACACGCTGGTGGACTGGGGTCCTCAGCTAAATACAGTGCCTCTGACCTAAAAACACACACATTTAACACAATATAAGAGCAGATTTGATGACAATTAATGTGGAGTGAATAAATAAACACTCAGAAGAATTACCAAAAGATATAAAAGTGTAAAAGAACTTAAAAGTTGAAAAATGCCGGGATTCGGCACATGAATGAGCCTTTGACTCAGGTCGTTTCGGTTCATGGCTTTCACTACATTTGAATATTATTTGACAGAATTATACCAGATGCCCTCAATGTATTTAAAAGTATCCTTGAATGGGAGTGTTGCGTTTAGTACTGGCAGGTCTCATTAGTCTTTCTATCCAAAACTCTTATTATTCAACACAGAGACTTGAGTCTAGCTTCTTATCTGTGGATAAAACCATCAGAAGTGCATAGTCTCAGTACATTCAATGTCAGATCACACAAAGGTGTAACAAACAGGATTCACTTTTGCCAAATCAATACATGAAATATTAAATGCTATTGCTATTAAGGAAAGAAAGGAAATCATTTGTTTGCATTGTGTAATTCAAATACAGAAGTTATGTTCACAAATATGACAAAGTGAGCTCCACATCTTCCACCTTTCTAAAACCAATAACTTCCTGTTAAAAATATAATGATTTATTGTGATATAATTTAAAAACAGCTGCACAGCATTTTAAACCATGACCTAGAATCAGTTGGATTTTATTTTTTTCAAAGAATTGCAAGTAGGTACAGGGTTATGGGTGGAGGGTTATGGGTGGAGATAGGTGGTAGTTTAAAACAGGAATTTTCTAAGCAGTCAAGCCTTGAATGCACAGCAATACAGGATTACTCAAACATGAATCAGAACACATACTACAAACTCATACATACACATCAAAGTGTGCAATATGCCTACTTTAGTTTCATTTGTCTACTACATTTTGAAATTTAAATTAGAGTAACCAATGTGCAGCTGAATGAGGAGCTGACCTTGGCGAGTACAGGGTGGGCGGGGGGAGCACGGGGTCCACGCGTGCCGGAGGCGGGACCACTTCAGGCGTGAGAGTGACCGCATCCAGGGTTTGGGAGGCGCACAGCATCTGGTTTACGGTGCTTTGGACGGGGGGGCAGGACAAGGGGGACACTTCAGCTTCTGTCCCGCTGTCCTCTGGCTCCACCCTCTCTGTCAGTGACGCCGCCCTGCTCAGTTTGGAGGCGGGCTCTTCTTTATCCTTGTCCTGTTCGAAGTCCAGATTGGCTGCGGTCTCGCTAGCTGCAGTGTCATTGGCTGCAGTGTCATTGGGGGTTGTAGTTGTGTCAGGCTGGGACAGAGCAGAGCTGTACATGGACTGTCCCAGAGGGCGACTGGTGTCAAAGCAGTCGGGGAGAACGATGATGTAGTCCTCACAGGAGGAGACTGAGGAGGTCTGGCTGCTGACCTGTGAAAGAGGAACTTTGTCAATAAAGCTATTACCAAAGCAAATAAACTATGGATAAGATAGCGTGACTTTCTAGTTCCAGCTTTAGCAACGGAACTATAAAATAATCTCACTATAAGATCACTACTCACAACTCACTACTGATAAAACAAGACAACTATGACATCAAAACTGGGACTAAACCTAGAACTATATCTGGACTGCAACAGAACCAAACAAAGTATATATTAGGACCAAAGTGGGGTCAAAACCAAACCATGACAAGTGTGAAAATATATATATATATATAAAGTTACAATACTACAGTTATATAAAAACGAATCAACACCAACTTTACCTGGTGATTAAGAAAGCGCTATAGAGTGTGTAGACAGTCCCAGCATAAACATTGACAGAGAACCTGGTACTGGTAGTCTTAATGAATATATGAACTATATTATTAGGTTTATAGTTCAAGAAATATATAAGGGCAGCATTAGGTTTCAATAATATATAGGCCAATCAGGTATGAAATGTCTACTAAAAGGTTCTGATATACAGACGGTGATTTGGATATTGTACACCTTTAAAAATTATTTATTTATTAATTCTCACAGAGACACAAACATTCAAGATGACTTACTATATAAACATCTGTGGTACTTTTTGTTGAAATAATGTCAAAGTAGCTTACCTCGTCCCAGTCTTCAGCCCTATTTGCCTGTTCCTCCTTCTCATCTTCATTCGCTTCAGTGCCATTCAAAACAACAGCTTCATCGTCTTTGTCATCGCGCAACGTAGTGTTTTCTTTTTCTGGTTCCAACAGGAGAGCTGCATACAAGTCCCACCAAAAGGCACTAACATAACACAATAAAACAGGCTTATGATTTGTTTTTTTTTTAAATATACCTGTAGTAGTGTCCTCATCTTGCGTGACAGATATATTTGGGAGTGGAGCTAGACTTTCAACTCTTGCAGGGTTCATTTCTTTAGTTGTCATTTCAACATCTGTATTTCTGTCAAGGCAAATGCTAGGACCTCGGGAAACCACTGAAATGAACGCATCAACATTAGACGATTAGAAAAGTATCTGGAGCTTTATGGAATGGGCAAGTTATTTGGTACCACTTTATAATAACTACCTTAATTAGCCTTAATACTGCACGAATAATAGTATATGAAGAATGATTCATGCTTAGTAACTACTTAAAGAAGACTTATTGTGCTTGTGTCTGCTCTGTAGTTATAATCTGTGACACCCCTGAATCATTATGTTATAATTTGCACATTTTAAACCTAAAACATCGATCTAAACATTGATCTAAAACAACTTATTAAAAGAGTCCAGTCCGCTGATTTCCACGTTAAAAACCTGCAGCACCCAATGGGAGCTAACTTCGCTGTAAATGTGATTACAACAAAAAGTCATGGAGCTGTCACCCTCTCCTATGGATAGCCGCAAATCATACTAACGAGAAACAGATTTTTTTTCATTTGTCCCAAAATTACTTTGCAACACTGCTAAATTCTATGTGTCTCATCAATTAAGAAAATAAAATTGAAGAACAAAGTACGTACAGAGCAGTGGGCGTATGCCAGTCGTGGCAAAAACAGGGATTGATCAGTAATATGGCGTCTTGAAAATAAATGATTAAACACTGCTCAATCATGCACGAATCACTCAAAAAAACAACAGTGACAGGGTAAATGAGAAGGTGACAAAGCTATAACATGATTAAAGGCTCTGAAAAGTCCATTTTGCATAATAGGTCTGGTTTAATCTAGGAGTTAGGGTTAAAAATTAGTAACTGCTTAATTAATATCCTAGGTTATGTCTTCTTTCATGCTTCTTTAAGGCTAATTAATATGAAGTTATTATAAAGAGATAGCCAATAGTTTTGCATTACATTGTGGTTTGTGGCTGCTGTGCAGAATCCTGCGCATTGGTCTATGGTCGGGTGGTTCGTCCAATGTGAGTGAACGAATAATAGTTTCACACAAAAACTGAGCGCCGCTGATTTCCTCTTCTCTCTCCTCTTCCTGTGTCACAGACTCCAGCATCTCTCTATGAGGCTTTGGCTTTGCCCCTTAGGAAAGAATGTAGAGGTAAAATATTTATAACAATCATCAAAGTTTAGGTGCCTAGGATTCATCATTAATCTTACCAAAAAGCTTTCTGACTCCTGTAATCTCGATATCCTCTTTAGTTTCTGATTTTATTTGTGAAGTTGTGGCCTTTTCCAGCACAGGTACATCATGTGGCAAAGGGGAGATGCAAGGAGTCAAGTCTGAAGGAGCAGAAATAACAGGATTAAACTGTATCTTCTTCAGTGCAATTTATAGAACATGTAAATGTATGTAATATTTGTTAGCTTACCAACAGGAGTATTGTTGGGCACTTTTTCCAACTCTTGAACTATATTTATATCAAGCAACTCAAATGAGAGTAAATCCTAAAAACACAATAAACACATTAGGACTAAACTGGCAAAACTTTGACTGCTGTTTTAAAGCAGTGTGGCAGTGCACCTGGGCAGTGAGCAGGTCCACTGAAGGGAAGTACAAGTCGTCATGGCTGATGTCCATAGCCAGGACTGGACCAGTGTCTTTTGGCCTTACATCCTTCTCCTTTTCCACACACTTAAAGTCATCTTTCTGAGGTGAAACATCACATATTAATTCTGTCATAATAATCACACAAACAATTAGGGGTAATGTAAACTTGCCAGTGTTTTCTTTTGAAGAGCAGGGTCACTGCGACTGTTGCCGGGGTCGACCACGATGCTGCACCAGACGCGTGGGCCGAACTGGCAGCCGCAGTGGGCGAGCCGCCAGTGGGACGTGTAGGTGCCCTCCATCACAGGAGCCACAAACGCCACACTGACCACACCCACTTGTCCGGGCAGCAGTAAGGGCACTGGCACCTCCCTCTTCTCCTCTGACGCCAGGCCAAGGTTGCCCCACATGAACACTAGCTGTGTGCACCCACACATACACAAAACACAAAATAGGAATACACATGCGAAAAGGAACCAAGACAGGAGCATGCAACTAAAAAGAAAGAGCCAAAGGTTTAAGGGATGAAAGCTCAGACACAAAGAGAAGACAATCAAACTTAATGTCAGACATCCAAATAATAAAAAGACGTTACTTTAAGGGAAAGTAAAAAACTCACACAGGGTAGGAGGGGTAAAGGGTCTTAGCTCAGTATTAGCTGCACTTGTTAAAAGTAGGGAATGAGTTGAGGGGCGCAGAGTGAAGCAGGGCACAGAGAGAGTGGGTCTGTCCTCTCGGCGGTGGAGGTACCTTAGTCTCTGAGGTCCAGCCGATTGTGCCCGAGTTCTTCATCTTCCAGTATTTGATGAACTTGGTACCAGGCTCCAGACGGGTGCCGTCAGGCAGATTTTCATCCAGAAACAAGGCAGCCATTGTGGGCACCAAGGACGTGTGCGAGACCCCAGGACCCCTAGTTTCAAGTGTACAGAGCATTGTTGAAAATAGCCCTGGTTTCTTTAAATACCCATCTCTTTTGTTCTCTATGAATCAAAAAAGCAGGACCCCAGATTTTTTGCAGCTCAAAAGCATTTTTCTTAGAAAATCTATGAAGCAGCAGCAGCAGTTTTCACATTGAGGTAGTTCCAACATTTCCACCACCCCAGATCAGCCAGCGAAACACTCATACAGACTAGATTACAAAGATGGCATATTTTTGATTTTCTTGGGAAAAAAAGATTTTGCATCCATGCTGGGTTTAGGTACCCAGCATTGAAGGACGCCCCTTCCAAGTTGGCGCTTACTCTGGACTGGAGGTCTGGGGGTCTGAGCCCAGGGCAGAGATGGGGCCTTGGGCGGGGCCTGGACCTGAGGCTGTCTCCGTGGCGACGCTGGGGGGCGCGGCAGGAGCCTGGGTGGAGGCGGATGCCACGTTTGTCAGGTTGGCTCGGGCTGAGGTAGAGGGCCCACTCCACTGCAGTCCTCTCTTCTCCAGGCGCAGCTTCTTCTTGATCTCCTTCACTTCAGCTCTGAGCTGCCTCCTTTCTGCTTTGAGGCGCTGTCGCTCGGCCTTGCGCACTGTCCTGTCTCCTCGCCTTGGGAACCTGGTTTGAAATGTTATCAGGAAGACCTATTTGTTCACTATGGACAGATATTTGACCCAGAAAAAAGACATTAACACAATCAATAAATATAGAAGTATCAAATCTACCAATAGCAAAAAGGAATATTGGTTGACAGAATGATTATTTCCATTAGTCTCTACCTTAATTCTCCAGACGGCCCATGCTCAGGGATTGAAAGAGGTGTCTTCGTTCTTATGAGGTTGTGGCTGGGGTCATGGCTATGTCTGCACATCTCACACAGGATGCAGGATGGACATACACTGGAGATGAGGTCATTAACAGAGCGTTAAACACTACAGATTAGTGACAAGGACAATGTTATGATGAAAGTACTTACCTGCATTTGTACGCCCCGTCGGAGGTGAGTTTGTTGCAGCTGCTGCAGTTTGGGGTGTAACCCAGGGACTCATTTGAGGTGGATGGGCCTGTGCTGGGGCCTGGAGGAGCACCACCACTCGCACCGTTGACCTCAAGGCCTCTGTCTGAAGACTTGTGGGTGCAGCACTGACCAGAGAAATCACTACACATTCTCTCCACCACTTCCTTAACCACTTCATCTTTAAACTGTAAAACAAAAATCAAATGAATCATTTGAAAACCATTACTTATTATATCATTTGAAAAACAATACTTTTTATATGTTTGTTGACATGAAACTTGCCTTCTCCATATAAGATCTAAACCATACAGGAGGGGGCTCATCTTCTGGTTTGTTTGCCTTGCTGTCTTTCACTGCAGCCTGAAACAAAGTAAAAACGATTCCCAGTTCAATACCCACTAAAATTACACTAAAACTAAAGTAAAAGACTGCTTACAGCCTCTTTCTCTGGTGTGACTTGAGTGCCTTTGTCCACAGTCTTGACCCTGGAAGGATATGGAGGAGCAGGTCGGAGGTCCCCTTTAAGTTCCTTCACCTCCGTCTTCAATGGTCCACATGCCTGTCCCTTCATCTTGTACACGTTCATGTGCAACTGGTTCCCCTGCTTCTCTGCACTCTGCATGACACAAGCTACAATGAGACGGTGTAGCTCAAAAAGGTAAAAGTGAA
The DNA here is from genome assembly GCF_009829125.3 of Periophthalmus magnuspinnatus. Classification (NCBI taxonomy): domain Eukaryota; kingdom Metazoa; phylum Chordata; class Actinopteri; order Gobiiformes; family Gobiidae; genus Periophthalmus; species Periophthalmus magnuspinnatus. The sequence goes on from NC_047144.1 coordinate 12,294,348, forward strand.
AGTGACATTAAAGTGATTTACCTTAATAGCTTCTTCATATTCATCTATAAATAAACAGTATAATGTGAACAAACAAGTGATCATCAATCTCTTCTAAAGTTACATGTTACAGTGGCATATACAAAAGTATTGTTTATCGAATATTGCAGAAGTATGGAAAATATATACATCTTTGTATAATTTCACTTTATTATTTTATCTACAACATCACCTGACATGTTTAAAGCTAAAGTTTCTTACCTTGGGTATTTATACAGATCTGAAAAGGAGACAAAATGCAAATATATTGGTAAATGAAATTCAAATGAACTCCTACCCTGATAGCAATGTTATTACTGACTGTAGTAGAAATAATATCATTTCAAATGTGTCTGTTTTCATAAATAAGGAATGTATTGGTGGTTACTATTTGCTATAGCCTTTGTGAAATTATATGAATCACTCATTAAACAAAATCTGACAAAGTCCTTGTGTAAACATAAATTGTACTTCTGAAAGCAATACATTATTCTTACCTCTTCGTTGTCCTCATCAAAATATTTCACTTGAAAATGGTTGATCCCAAATGACGCCTTAATCTGAAATGAAATAATATCATTAGATTTCGCCTTTGTATAACAATGTTTTGAAATAGTGGCACCCAAATTCCTATCTACAGACGTATTCGCTGATCTCTCCGATAGAGCTTACGTATGGGTGAAATGTTGCAAAATGGCTACACTGGATTTGTTAGCCCGTTTATCGAAGACCTTTTGTTACCTTTAAAGACTGATCTGAATACCCACTTTGAAACGATATCGAGGGGTGTTCAGATCGTCTTTTGTTTACGAGTCTAGGCCGTGTCTGGGCCTGCTTTTCGCCAAACTGCGCCAGCGTTTAGCCAACACGCTTTTAGCTTACCCAGGTTTCCACCGATTCCCACTCCAATTTATCCAGATCTTGAGCCAAAAAACGCTTTACATTCCCCCTGAAATTGACTTTAATAGTAACAGGGAGCCCCATCTCAAGCTTTATGGGAATTTTACAGCTATCATTGGTGGTGACACTGGTATCTTTGATCCCTTTTGCCCTCGACCGTCTTTTCTTGTTTACATCGTCAGCTGCGTCAGAAAAAAAATACACTGACGTTTCGCACATGCGCAGTCAAACCATTAGTGCGTCGCATTTTTATTGCGTCATCTTTAAGCTCGCGAGTGTGGCTGCAGACAACCGATAAGCCACACGTTTTCGAGTTTAATTAAAGTTTTTAGGAACTATCCATTATTATTTCACCCCGTACGATGTCTTCACTTCTTAAGGTGGACAATGAACTCAAAACTAAGGTAATGGTATACAAAATGGAAGCACCTTTTAGGCTACTTAACGCGATGTTGGCATTTGTGTGCTAATGGTTTGGCTGGTTTTAGCGTGATCTAGGCTAATAGATAACAGTAGCTAACCGGCTCCTTTCCCGCCTGTCACATTACACCTGTCAAATGTCTTTTTATTTGCTTCCACGGACCAAATGAAGACTGGATCTGAAGATTGTGTTCACCACTTCGTTAACATGCAAACGCCAGGCACCAAAATGGCAGACCACATGTGTGAAAACATAGGCCCTGAGTTACCTGTAGCCGTCATACTAGCTTCAAAACAACATACCCGGCGTGGGCCATTTATTATGTCTTAAAAACTAAATTATTATGGCTAAGGCTTAATCTTTTCAAAGCGTACGAACAATTGTGATTCTGCATTTGTTCTGTTTTTCTGACACGTGTTTAATATTTTCAGGTTGATTCTTTCAGAGAACGTATCACAGCAGAGGTAAGTACTGTCATTTCACATATTTTTACACAGTTTTAGCCAGAAGTACACACAGAGGCTAGACACACGTATCATTATTCTGTTACAGGCAGAGGATCTAGTGGCAAATTTTTTCCCCAAGAAATTACTTGAGCTTGATCACTTTTTAAAGGTATGGTATTTTCCTCTTCAACAGTTGTGGTATAGTTGTTCTGTCCACACCAGCATTTCACCATTATGTTTTAGGACCCCATCATCAACATTACAGAACTGAAGGAGATTCATGCAGAAATAAACATCACAGTGCCAGATCCAATATTGTTGCCAAACCTTCATGACGGTCTCGAGGCGGTAAAGTTTGACCTTTTTTTAAACTTATGCTTTCAATTGTGATGGGGGGAAAAACACACATCTTTTTCTTTTTTTTTTTTTCCTTACAGCAAAATGCAAAAAAGCGGAAGCTGGATGATGGAGGAGGGGATGACATGAGTAAGTGCAGCCATACATGATTACCTCAACCTGATGGGGCACATAAGTGAAGGCCTTGCCATGCACATAATTAGATCACTGTACTCTTTCATTTTTGAGTGGTTTGTTACAGGAACAGTTATTTACCTCTGAAATTGTTCTGTTGATCTTTCAGTGACTGGCACCAAGGTCTTTGTTATGCCTGGTGGCATGATGAAGAGCAACTCTAACCTTGTTGATCTTATAGAGAAAGTCAAGCCTGAAATCAGGACACTCATTGAGAAATGTAACACCGTAAGTTATTATACATTTAGTATGTACATACAATGTTTGTATTTATCACTTGAATTTGAAGTATAGAATGTTTGTGAACAAAATATTTTTTCCTCTTCTCATTCAGGTCAAAATGTGGGTTCAGCTTCTCATTCCAAGGATAGAAGACGGCAACAACTTTGGAGTATCAATTCAGGAGGAGACAGTAGCTGAGCTCCGAACAGTTGAAGGGGAAGCAGCATCCTACCTCGACCAAATATCAAGGTGACTGATATGTTTTCTGTACATATAAAATGTTATCTGATTATATGCTAGTCAATTGAAATTTATGGTGATATTTTATTTAATAAAATGTTTTTATTTTAATTTTTCAGATATTACATCACAAGGGCAAAGCTTGTTTCCAAAATAGCAAAATATCCTCATGTTGTGAGTATAGATTACAATCACATAGAAAGCATCAGTTGTGTGTTTGCATGTGGCAGTATAACGATGTGGTTGTTGCTTCAGTAAATTTATACAACAGCACCATCTAGTGTTTTTTTTAGGCATTTGCTCTTAAGAGAAGACAAATGTGAAATCTATAATTACACTTGACAGTAAAAAGAAACGTGCATATATACATTTGTTTTTAGGAGGACTACCGGCGCACAGTTACTGAAATTGATGAGAAGGAATACATCAGTCTGAAGATTATAGTATCAGAGCTCAGAAACCAATATGTAAGTTTTTGTTTTCAAATATTCTCTACGTACAGCACTGCCGATTTTATTTTTCTTTTTTTCTTTTTAGGTAACGTTGCACGACATGATTCTGAAAAACATTGAAAAGATCAAGAGGCCTCGGAGCAGTAACACGGATGCGTTGTACTAATGTTGATCCAGCCGTTCCCAACCTCCTACATTTCCCATCATGCCTCTACAACTGTCGTCAGTTACCTCTGTTCTTGGCCTGGATCCCCAGTACAATCAGCACTTACAATACTGTCAAAAATGGACACATAACTCATTCATGTTTTGTTTTAAATGTAAAATATGTTTCTTTTAAGCCCTTTAAAGACGTAATTGTCCTCTCATTAAACAGAGGTTAGGTCATAGACGCAAGTGCGATGTATTTTTTAATTTTAATTAAACATTTCTCCTCAATTTTTGTGAGTTGGTCTTTACTTATTGAGGAGGAAACTAAGCTCTAAAATAGAGCAACAAAGATTCAAATTGGTATTGGTTAGCTGATACACATGTTATTGGGCTATGTGTGATGTGTAGTTAGGTAAATATACACCATTGGCATTACACAAGTAAGACCGGTACATGTAAACCCATACAGTTCTGAAAGCCTCATCAGTGACACATTCTTTGGCAAAATGGAATTATTTGAACATTTGCGTTTCTTACATCTGAATGTCAGATATTGGGTTGGCACTTTATTACCATTTTATTTATTTTTGGAAATGCCAGAATAATTTTTTGAGCAAAGTAACAGATGTCTTCTAAAGTCTGTGTAATCCCTAGTATGATCCATAATAAAAGAAAAAAAATCCCTTCAGATAGAAGGCAGTGAAGCAGCTTGGATGATCAGCGATATGTCTTCACTCCAAAATGCTTTTGTCTAGTTGACAGAATAGAATTTTTCTTTTAGAATGTTTTCTAAACCCTTGCTCAGTAGTTGTATTTTCAGAATTTGCTCCTAATTGTTTGCGTAACTACTTTTTACTTCAACTTCAATATTATTTTAAAGTAACTGCACTCCTAACACCTTTTTAGCCACACTGCACCTCTTTGTGCAAGTCAAATTGTGTTAAATACTGATTTGACCATTTATTACATCTTGCTCTATAAAATACCTCAATGATTCAGTCCAGTGCACTATTGATTAGTGTGCTTCAAAAGGACACATGTGTAGCTCAGAAGGCAACCTCACCTTTGATCCACTCAGAGGCAGGGGTGAAAGTCAGTTGGTGGGACAGCTGAGTGACAAGAGCATGTTTGGGTTAATATTTAAAGGGTGTTCCCTGCATCAGTATCAGGACTTTCTCAGAAAGGGCACAACAATCTGTATTTACAAGTTGAAACACGTTTTATTTAGAATCTGCAGTACAAGAATGTGTTTAAAGCAGCAGAGCATATCAAATGATGTTATAAAATGGATATTCAAACTTTCAAATGCAAAAAAACAAACCTAAAACATTTAATTTATTAAATGTATTATAAAAGCACATATTGAACACATTCATATTGTGAAAATGTTGTGAAATATTAATTCTGATGCTAAAAAAATATTGCTTTTGGCATCTGAGGTTAAAAAAACAAAACAAAAAAATCCCCCAAAAAACGAAGTTCATTGACCGTTACCCATCAGTAATATTGGCATTTCAAATTTTAACTGAAGAGCAGCTTGGATGAACAGCGAAATGTCTTCACTTTTCTCTTACTATTCACATTTAACTTGTAAAAACATAATCCAAATATTCATTCAGGATTAACTGACATGCATTTGTTATTAGAAAACCTAGATAAACATTTCAAATTAAAGTTTTTTGCCTGGCCTTTCTTCTGTAAACATCTTGTACAGCACCCAAGGAACTAAAGTGGTGGGAATTAAAATGACCACTGTGCTCTTACCAAACGACAGGGAATAAAAACTCATGTGGTTATCAGGCGAAAAAGTCCATCCATCCAAAACATACAGTATGACTAATGAGACTGCCACACACCCCATCCTGAAGGTGTAACTCCTCTTTTTAGTGTCTTTGTTTAGGGGCGAATGGAGACCCAAACCCACCCCACAGATGGTGCCCATGTTTCGGAACAGGCTGGCGAAGGGGGCAGTGTCCAGGTGAACCCACTCTGAATGGACACACCATTTTTGGGCTTTCTCCATGGTCCAGAGGAGGTCCACGCCCAGAGCTTTGAGCAAGAGATAGAAGCCCACAGCGAAGGAGGTGAGGAAGAGTGTGGTGAAGAGGTATCGGTTTAAACTGGCACTGTAGATCCACTTGAACCGAGAGACGACCATAGCCACATAAATGCCTGCACAGAAATATAGACATGGTTTGTGATAAATTAGCATTATTAAATTATCAATGTATAATTTAATAATGCTATATTGGCTGTTGATGCAATATCTATACAAGAATCTGAGGTAACACTGATGTTCTTAACTTGCAGTTCACAGCAGTGCACTATGTTTCTTTCTTTCTATGTGTAGTTTGCATGTTTCTCCATGTGTTTGGACGAGTTTGCTCTAGTTACTCCACCCCACTACCCTCCACATCAACCCAAAACACACACAATAGGTACATTCCTCTAGTTAATGTGCCTGCAGGCCAAGTTACAGGTCAGATCTGTGAAGTTCTACAGACTCTCTATAGCCATAATTTGCAACATTCCAGAAAAAGCTATAATATCTCCAGGGAGACAAGCAGGTGCGGACCCTCAGCTAACAAGTTGCATAATGCTCCTTTAAATGATTGTCATTTAAATGTAAGAATTTCTCATTTTAGTCATGAATATTTTTTAAAGTCCTACATTATCTTAATATTTAAAGACCCTATAGTACGCAAAACCGACCGCAAAACTGACCCTGGTGAGCTTTAAGCCATGCTAGAATGTTGTTACCTCATCAAAAACATACTTGGAGTTGTGTTTAGTTTCATTCACATATGTTCGAGTAATACTTTATTAGTAGTCTGTCTACATCTGCAGCGCTCAAAATGCTCTGCTCCACCTTGTGCTGTGATGTAATGGCAGTTTTTGAAGTTAACAGCTACCGGCGACCTTGAGAGCCTTGAAAGGCGCCTAACAAATAAAATGTATTATTATTATTATTATTATTATTATTATTATTATTATTATTATTATTATTATTATTATTATTATTATTATTATTATTAATTTTTGCTTCAGTACACATTGGCAAGTCTAGGGCTGAAACCATCCAAATTATTTTAGTGAAGGTGTATAGAGTTTAAAAACACAGTGGAGCACTGGCACATGACATCACAGAGTGGAGCAGAGTATAATAAAACACAACTCCAGGTCTGTTTGTGATGAGGAAACATTATAACAGATTAGAAAATGGTGTAAAATAGGCCCTATAATATGTATTCTATATAATTTGTATTGCTATATCAAATATCACCATTTTTCTCTATAAAATAACAGCATTAAACTGGCCTGTGAGCACTCCAGCGATGACTTGATGAGGGAAATGAGCCGCCATGTAAACACGAGACATGCAAACGACCAACAGTATCACGCCCATCAGAGCAGTCAGCCCCATCTGCAAGAACCTGACACAAAGTTCAAGGAATTATCATTGAAACATCATACATCATCATACATAAAATAGAGTTTAAGGCCTTTATTTTGTCTTTACTTGTATAACAGTGGTGGACATTGCTTCTCTGTCGCCAGTGAGAGGAGAGCTGTAATCATCACGTACCAGACCGCAGCCGCGCCCATGGCATGACCCGAGGGGCTTCCTACAGTTTAAACAGGTGAGCGTTTTGTTGAACACCACCCATTAAGTAACAAGGGCCGTGTTCACGTGACATCATAACACTATTGTTCAAAACTGAGACAATGTATAGAAGAATCTTAAACTTTTGGAGGTTGCAGATGTTTGGACCTGGTTTATGTCTGTAATGAGGTGAATATGAAGCAAAAACAAATGTAGATTTTTCTCACATTATCAAAAAGTGCCTGCATTATACAGACATAAGGTGAAAAGACACAAAATGTTTCCCTAAAAAGTAACAAAATTTGTCATGATTTTTTGTTTAAATACTGACTACAATTTACAATTCTGAAATATAAAAAAAAAATGCTAATAGCTAATCCAATTTTTGTTATTTTACCCTCTTCAAATGTATTTAATGTTATCAATCATAAGGGAAGTCGAGCTAAAATGAATCGCCAGTCAACGTGGGAGTGTTTTATCAGGAGCGTAAAAGTCTAAATTACTGGTTCAACTGCACATGCATCTTGGTAAAGTTAAGATTAAAGTTTAAGAGGGACGTTTTATACCTGGCCCAGTCTCACATGTGATTGGAAACTGCTGCAGAGACGGAGCTGGACCTTTTCCATAGAACCGCGTCTCGTGAACCCACCAATATGGCCGCTCTCCAAACAGGACCCTAAAGTGACAAAACACATGTATTTGGTCTCCATGCATTTTGGGGGCATTACATTGACCTGTATTCATTTCCTGGAGACCATAACCAATTTTGACCCATATCTTTAAATCATGTTGTTCTAATTTTAAAAGATTTACGTCATGAGGACCTGATAAGAAAAGACAGGTCATCAGAGTGTAAACAGATTTTAGTCCCCACTTTTGCCCTTATTTACCCATTTTAAAATATATAAACTTTACCATTTCAGAACTAGATTGAGCCAGTCACCAATCACAGCTACCCAGATGAGACGGATGGCAATGTCCCGTCGCAGGTGAAACCAAATAGGAAAAAATAAGAAAAAAGTCATGTGCAAATCTGCAACTGACGACGCAAAACTGAACAATCCTTCATAACTGTGGTATCTTGTTTGTAGATGCACGGCCAGCTCCACTCCCCAGCTGTGCAAAAGATCCATAGTTTCAAATGTAAATGTCCCAAGAGTTGTGCTGAGCCTTTTGTTGGAGTGAGTTTTTGCGTGTCTGTGTATATGCAAGCCCCTTTGGACTTAAATCAAGGTTAGCACATTTGTTTGCCTTTGGGACGGTGAGGCTGGTTTGCTAACCTTTGACCTGAACCTCCCAAAGTCTGAACAGGAACTTTTCCCAGAAGTATTCTAATTAGTCAAATTGTATCTCAACACCACAAGCAAATCAATGAATTTAGATTAGATAAAAAGTCAGTGAGTCTTTTAACATGTAACTAGGCCATAGTGAAATCAACTCAGCCATTTGAGAGTAAAAGTTGGATTGTGGTCAGGTCATCATTTAGCTTAAATTGCAATTAGTAACTAAATATTCAAATATTATGTACTACCTTGGGGTTAAATATGCTTTACTTTGTTAGATTGTTCAAATATCATTGCAGACACATAAACTTACCATGGCCCGACCACATGGTCCACAAACAAAGAGGAGGCCGGCCCAAGTTTCAGCCATTTTGTAACTTTGGGTAAGATCAAACCAAACTGTGTGGAAGGTGGAGATTGATTGATTGATTGATTGACTGATTCAGATGTTTATTTGTGTTTATTGCTTTTGTCTTAAACACATATTTAACAGAAGTGTTCAGGTGTGCTAGTCTGACCATGATGTACATCATGTTTGCCCACATTGCACAAATTCTTCTTTTTCTAAGCTTTTGTTTGTATCTTGTATGTATTTTATTTGTATTTTACTTGTATTAAACATTGTTATAAAAAAAAAAAAAATAATTACCAAACATTTCAAATGAGGGTGCACTGCAGCCTTTTGCACCCGTAGACCAGGGCCCTAATGTACTTGATGGTTAATAGTTGATGCTTTATATTTCACAAGCATTACCTAAACATAAGTCCTTGTTTTGTAAAATAATACATTCAGATCTTCATGAAAGTCCTAAATCATGTCTTCCATACATACAAAGCAGTAAAAGAACCTGCAGTAAACTTAATGACAGACTTCCACAGTTCTATGTTCATCTCACTCTATCTGTGTCTTCTCACTTCAGACATGTAATCATTGACCTCTTATGTAACTCACAGATGTGTTACTAGTGAACAATGGGTGGTTGTTTGCCAAAACAAAGACATTTTATAATAAGTCAGACGCCATCTATATTATAAGAGAAGCCAAAATATAAAACTAGTCAAAGCCAAGGCACCGTGATGTTTGGAGCCATAGAACCATTTACCACAGAATATGTGTTCAAAGTAACTCTCAAAAAGCATTATTACTACAAAAATGTAGATGGGAACACAACATATATCAACAGGGATTAGTATGTACCTAATGTGAAAATAACATTTAACTGCATGTCCTAAAACTGTATTTAACCTGAAAGCAAATAGCAACATTATAATTATAATTATAAATAATAATATTTGAAATTTAACATGACCACAGTAAGAGCAGCTGATGCTAATGGAGATCTAAATTAACAATGCATTATTATAAAAAAAATATTTTCCTATAAAACTCCCATATTTTGACACTACTGTAAGTCAAATATTTCACTGCAGTTCATTTGAGCTTTAAACTTTTATTAACTTTTAATTTATGACAACATAAATTCTCCCATAGAAACCTCCCTGCCCTCCATCTCAATGTTAAACCACTGATTCTTTAAATGATCTTGAATCACATGCACACGGCCTGTTCATTTTTATCTCTCCATTTCCACACTTCTATTGCTCTCTGTGACGTCAAACAAAGTCAGTCCATTTTCCAAACATATGTACAACTTGTTTGTCCACCGGACGTCCCCGAACTCCCTGTGTCCCTGTGTTTTATTAATGTCCAATGTCCAAAGGTCAACGTGAGCATGCGTTTCGGTGGTGGGTCCCTGGTCTATAAAAACAAGCTGCAGTGTCAGAGATAGGGCCAGTCTATTTTGCATCTCAATTGGTGTTGTAGTTTGAACTATTGACTATTCTAACATGTTTGGTACGGTAATGGATGCTTTGCAAGGTTTTGGGGTCACCAGCACCCACTATCTGCAAACGAACTATGAAAATGCGCAGGGCTTGTTCCTTTGGGTGTCGTGGGCGGCCGATTTAAGAAACACATTTTTTATTTTCTTTCCTCTTTGGATTCACCTGCGTGCCTCTGTGGGCATCAAACTCATCTGGGTAGCGGTGATAGGAGACTGGTTAAATTTAGTGTTCAAATGGTAAGAAATATGAAGAATTTGAACGTGAAAATTAGCGTGAAACAAATATTCAGTTTTTATTTTTATTTTTGCAGGATTCTGTTTGGGGAAAGGCCGTACTGGTGGGTGCATGAGGCGTCTTATTATGGCAGCAGTGTTCGGCCACATATTGAGCAGTATCCAATGACATGTGAGACTGGCCCAGGTAAGAACAGAACAGTTTGTATTCGCACACACTGCATCAAAAGTAGGATTAAACTGGTACTAAACCGGTACTAGGAGTAGCACAGGACTAAATCAGAACTACATGAGGACCAAACAAGTCTAGACCAGAACTAAACCAGTACTTAATGTGGACCAAAACAAGTCTACACCAGGACTACATACCAATGCCAAACCAGGACAAGTACTAGTGGTAGTTCATAACACATGCATTAATATTATACATACTTATTTGTACTATTACTCAAGTATTATGTTTGCAGATTACAATAATTGGTTGAGTGACGTGGTGTTAAAAATCTGGATCATTTACTTGAAAGTACTGCCAGCTGTACCACTACACTGCAGTACTGCTACTCCTTCTACCCCCAATACTGTACTTCGAATGATCTCTACTTTACATACTGATATTACCACTGCTGCCAATTGTACTGCTGCTACTACCACTACTATTACTACTACATTTACTACTATTACTACTATTACTACTACTCATTTAATTGCATTTATTGTATTTACTCAACATTTTACACAAAAAAAAAAAAAAAAAAAGATTCACAAACTTTCGTACTTCAGTCATAACACAGTAAAACAGTAAAAAGTAGCAGCATTATGTTAAAAAACCTAATGAGGCAAGTGCAGTAACATTACTACTACTACTACTACTACTACTACTACTACTACTACTACTACTACTACTACTACTACTACTACTACTCCTGCATTGTACAACTGTTACTTTACTTCTACTACTACAACTGCCACTACTATTGCTACTATTATTCCTACCACTACTTACACAACCATATATAAATGTAGCCCTACTTTAAAAAACATTTTTCTTCTTTTTTTCTTACAGGTAGTCCATCAGGCCACGCCATGGGAGCAGCCGGGGTCTACTACACTTTGGTCACTTCCATCTTGGCGATTGTGACCAGCAAAAAGAAAATTGGAAGCAAGAAACTCAATAAAAAAGACTGGTACAAGTCTCTAAAACTTTATTATGTAGTTTAGGCTGTATTGATCTTGGCAAGTGTCCTATTTGCGCCTGCTATCAATGCAGACCTGATATCTTCCTGTAGAGTTGATCATTGACTTAAAGGATGGGAAGAAAGCAACAAAACATGGGTTGTTTTGATGTAACGCCCCGATGTCCCCTGATAGTGTCTTAATTGTTATATTGCTTGTTCCAGGGCAAAACCATTAAGCTATAATTGCTACTTTATGGGCAATGCTAACTATCTGCGCTTCATTTACAGGTACCTTAAGGTCATTTTGTGGAGCATCTTTTGGGGGGTCCAGGTGTGCGTGTGTCTGTCCAGGGTCTTCATCGCCGCTCACTTTCCTCATCAGGTCATCGCTGGGGTCATCACAGGTCAGTTCGTTGTCTAGACTGAAATAGATTCGGTTTAAGTTGTTGCACATATGCTTGACAGTTGGCAAGTGACAGTGTTGTGAGATTGATTCCCAGTCGTGACATATCCCCGTCTCCATACCGTGCACAGTAATAGTATTAATCTAATCTATCTCTACCGGTCTCTGCTAAATTCACTGTAGTACAGCTTTGTCAAATGGAAGTAAGCCCAAGTTTGCAGACATGTTTAAGACAGTGATCTAGATGGTGCTGAAATATCAGTATCAATATCAATAACATTAAGTGGAAAAGTGGCATGAAAAAGCTCTTAATTATTCCAGGAGAACACAATAAGACCCATAAGAAATGCATAAGGGACTAAAATATGCAGAACTATACAGAAAATTTATGTGGGGGGTCCAGAATATAGCAATTTGTATTTCATTTACTTCCTAGTCCCTTTTTTCTTTACTCTTCTTATAACCATTAAGTGTGCAAAAAAGAGTGAAAAATAGCACCCTCAGAACAGCTCTCTAATAGTTTTATGAGGTGGTTATAAGTAAAACTGTACTGAAAACTAGTTTAAGCAAATTAACCTCCTTTTTAACACAATGGCAATAGTGTGTTTCTATTGTTGTACATGCTTTAAATAGACCATCATGATAACATTGCTTCATCTTTACATTACTCCTATATCTCCCTTTTAAATTATATTCATGGGTTTCAGTGAGATGAAAAATTAGCAATGTACTTTTTTTTTTTTTTTAAATAATATGTTAGGTGTCACCAGCACCCACTATCTGTGTGACGCAATTTCCACAAGACAATACGAGGAATGAGATTGGGTTCATGAGAAAGAGACAAAACAAGATTTTGACACAATTTGGCACAATTTTTATTTGTAATTTAATATTATAGTTATTATATTTTTGTTGTGTGTTTATACCACTGCGTTTAGAGCTTCTCAAGGAGGTGTAACTCAATAGCGCTTAACCATTTTTTGTACAAGCCAAATGTAATCCCCATCGCTACAAAATATTATTTATTTTCAATGGTGATTCTCTCCAAGTTCTCAAAATGGCACCTATAAACAGAAAGCTTAAATCCATGAATACTGTTAGCCATAGTATAGTAGTAGTAATGTGTAGTACTACAATGTTACTACTACAGTATTCTTACTACTACCCAGTGCTTTTTTTGACTTATATCATTTAAAAGAAAAACTATTTTATAACATTTTAATTGTCCCTATTTAGGCATGATTGTCGCCGAGGCCTTTAACCGCACGCAGTGGATCTACAGCGCCAGTATGAAACAGTACTTCTTCATCACACTCTTCCTCACCTCCTTCGCTGTCGGCTTCTACATCCTTCTCAAATCTTTGGGCGTGGACCTCCTCTGGACCATGGAAAAAGCCCAAAAATGGTGCGTCCATTCCGAGTGGGTTCACCTGGACACCACCCCCTTTGCCAGCCTGCTCCGAAACATGGGCACGCTGTTTGGACTGGGGCTTGGTCTTCACTCTCCTTTATACGTTGAAAGTAAGAAAAGTAGTAGCATGGGGCAGAAGCTGGCTTGTATCGCGAGCTCTTTGGTTTTGCTTCATCTTTTCGACTCATTCAAACCGCCCACCCACATCGCACCCCTCTTCTACCTGCTCTCATTCTGTAAGAGCGCTACTGTCCCGCTGGTGACTGTCAGTATTGTCCCGTATGTGGTGAACGGGGCGCTGAGTCTGCAGGGCAAGAAGAAGCTTTGAGATGGGACACTCAATAGACTTTATTTCATCATTTGGACTAAAAGAAGAGAAGAAAACTATTGAACGATCACTGTTGTGTGTTGTATTCATGTGTTTCTGTGATATTAGTACTTTTAAGGACTATACCTAAAACATAAAAACTGTGTTCATAATGAAATATGTGAGCACTATGTTGTAATTGCAAAATCATCCAACCATCACCTCAAACTCTAACAAGTGAACTCTGTGTTTCATGCTATATTTTTTATATTAATATATTTTTAAATGTTGGTTTTTTTTGGAAAATGTGTTTGTTTTTTTTTTTTTATTAAAAGTTAAAAACCAAACCATGGTGCCATTTCTTGTTTTAGTATACGTATAAAGCATATATAATAGATCGCTATGAATAAGTTTACTATAATGTACATGTGACCTGTGAATACCAGATTATAGTTATTATTAAGCTCTATTTAATTTACATATCCCTTTTTCTACAAAGAGATCAGTCAATTCAGGGGGATCTTTATTTATACTACCTTGTCAAATCCCAGTCTAGTGAGATCTTATGTGAAGCTAAGCAGGATTGGCCCGGGTTAGAACTGGATGGGAGACCACAGGAGGCCGTAGTGAAGCTGCATTGTTGTGTCCTTGTGCAACACACTTCACCCACCTTGCCCCCAGTGTCTATGATGTGCGTTGATGAGAATAAATGGAGAAAAATGATGGAAATTAGACCTATCTTACTAAAAATAGCATTGTTGTTCTTTTAAAGCCACCATCTGCAAGTTTATTTATGTGAAATCTGTTGCCCCTTCCCTCACCAGGCCTTTGTTCAGCCTCATCCGTCCACTCTGGTCTTCTTCTATCAGGGAAAAGTTTGCACACTATTAAACAGCAGCAACGTAGATAGCATCTAGTGGCGATATGTGAGAATACAACAGGGGCGGGTAAGCCAGTCTAATAACAGATGGTAGCTTTAATACAGCCACTGTTTTTTGTTGTCACCTGTATCTAATATTTTAGGCGGAATGATTTGGAAAAAAAAATATCTATTTTTTATGCCAAGCTTTGCGATTGCGATTAGATTAGCAATGTGTGTTTTAATAAAGTTCACATTTTAAACACATCACACAGATAAATTGACAAAATACTGAAATATGTGTGAACAGATCGATACTACAGCGTTAGCAGCTTTTAAGACATGATATTTTGATATTAGAGGAGGAAAGTGCGGTACTTTAAAAATGGCTGCCTTTGCTAATTGTGTCCATTTAATCTGCTGTATGGTTTTGATTCAATTGTGGTTCATCTAGAAGTTTCTTGTAGTAACTTAAAGCAGTGTCTTAACTTTTTAAACCATTCACCACCTCATTTTGTACATCTGTCAGCAGCATCACAATAACTTCATACAAAATGGACATGGACAGATTTTCAAAATTCAAAACTGGAACACACCCGAGTTGTGATGGTTGGTATAAATAAACTAGTAACATTGTCCATTCTCAAATCACTTATGGGTCAGTCCTAATCTGAGGGACTTCTGTTGGTTTATGTTTTTGCCTTATGATCATTTTCAAACATGGTTTTCTGTATTTTAGCTAAACACATGATGATATATTCCTCTGTTTACTGTTGGGGGGCATCAGATTGGTCAAAAATAGGGACACCTGGGACATTTCTTGTATAAAAAAGACAAATCAGTGGTTTTGGATAAATCTGCTGGGACAGGGGACACAGGGCTCAAAACTGGCACTGTCCCGGGTAAATCTATCCATCCATCCATCCATCCATCCATCCATCCATCCATCCATCCATCCATCTATCTATCTATCTATCTATCTATCTATCAGACAGTTTTACTATGATTCAGATTCTCATTTATAATCAGCTTGCATATGTTTATGTGGGCAGTGGTGGATGAAGCACTCAATTTTCTTATTTAAGTAAAAGCACAGATACTGATGTACAAAGTTACTCCAGTAAAAGTATCACATGAAAAAAAAAATTAGTAGTAATAGTAATAGTAAAAATATTTAACTACCAGTTTAAAATTGACTTTAAGAGTAAAAAAAAGTATCTCACACAAGTGATGTAAATTTGCCAAAGTGTTAAATGCAGTAATATTGATTAAGAAATGATACATATTTTGGTCAACAGTAGCAATGCAAATCCATTTTTAAAGAATAAATACACTAAATTCTTAAGAAAAATTGTTTGCTCAAAGCTCAGTGGCAAAGCATTTGACCTATAATCAAGATGTCTCTGGTTCAATTCTGGATGTTTTTTTTTTTTTACATAACAGAAATAAGACCAAACACTACAGGCACTTTTAAATTTTAGTGTTTTGGTCAGTTTACTCTCTCAACAGATAAACTTCCAACAACACTGTCCATTCTGGAGGTCTCTGGTTCAATTCCAGGTGCCCTCGTTTTTTATTGGAAGACAAAACATGGTCAGTTTGCTCTCTCAGCACATAAACAGGAGGCAGGAGTACTAACCATTTTGTAGGCTGATCAAAGACACATAAAAACACATAGTTGGACTTTTCTTGAATATTTCTTTTTAGAATGGTTTGGATCTTTAACAAAATGAGACCATATGATGATAACTAATAAACACAAGTTACACTCTATTGTATCATGACTGTGATACTGACAGTGGCATTAACGTGTCCATTGCTAGAGCGCTGTCCACAATTTAAATTCAAGGTACACTAAGTAACCTTTCTGATGGAGGGTAGTACGCCACCTTCTCATCTGCATTGTTTTGTCTAGATGTTCCGCAGTATGCTAAAATTGTCTATCTCTATGGAGACAATAATGCGACCAAACCGGGGCCAAACCAGGACCAAACCAGGACCAAACCAGGACCAAACCAGGACCCAACCAGGACCAAACCAGGACTAGAACAGGGCCAAACACAGTCTACATCAAAAGTGTGATCAAACCAGGTGATCACAGCCTATATAGAATTTACAAACCACAAACTACACATATATTTTTCAATTTAAACACAATTTATTTTCTGCTTAAATAATTAATTTGTTCATCCAGTGTAGGCTATGTCCATACAGGGTTGTACCAGGTTTTTGTCATCAATAGACAAGTGGATGCTTCGGTGCTTTTGTATGAAAAAAGACAGACACACAAATGTGCACAGGAACAGAAAGTCTGATCTTTAACAATACTGCTGATTTAAGTAAAAAGTACTATGTTTTTTTCCTATTGGTGTTAAAAACGAGATCTTCTGCTCTTGTGTCGAAATACAACCAATTAAATAAAGATTAAAAGTTATCAAACCATCAAAATAAAAAGTCCCCTTTAAAAAACACAGCAGATCTAAAAGCATGTAGAAGTATGAGCGTACAGACTATGCGGTGCACATGAGGCGGCTAGCGTTCTGAAGCTAACAAAGTCTACAGTCATTTGTATTGGTGAGTAATTGGAAACTGCTAGCTAGTATTTGTGGAAGCATACGTATTTGAATGAGCGGAGTGTGTAAAAACATTATAAAAAAAATCAAATAAAAACAGGCATAGATGAGTTACTATGAGTGTCCACACAGAAGTACCATCGGTAATAGGATTACAGTGCTTCGTATTAGCAGGAAAATTAGGAAAGTTAAAGGAAAGTGATGTTACATGCAGCAAAAATTAGTTTCTCTGAGTCAAATCAAAAAAAAAAAAATTCCGGGTAGTAACTGGATTCAGGAAACGCCCATTTTGTTAATCGTCAAGCATGTTTGTCATTCATTTACATACAGCTTGTTTTGTAGTTGTCAGGAAGAGCAACACTGAGGAGGGGCACTAAACATTATGCGCCCCTCGCTCCGTACAAACTCACTGATTCGGCAAAGCTTTCCCTCCGCTCATCAGTGCATAAACTCTATTGATTTATACAGTGTCAATTATTTACATTAAAATCACCCATTCGCTGCTATAATTCATTTTTTCATATAGGAACCACCCAGTGCACCTGAATGCTGCGGCTCCAACAGGAAAAGTCGACCATATAAGGCAAGTATCTATCGGGAAGTCCGTTTTGTGTATTTTCGATTTTTGTCCCAGTAGCGCCATCTTTGGTCAAACTCGGTCCCTGCGTTGTGTGTGTCGTTTTCTGTTCCAACTGTAAAAGTAGTGGTGACATGCTCATGCGAAATCAAATGTATAAATGAAGTCGTTTTGCTTCTGTAAAACCATGCGTTTTTTTAAAAGTGAAAATTTCAGATTTTGGTGTTGTCGACGTGGCTCCCGGTGCAGGTGTTTCCAGTTTGAGAATTCCCTCCTGGTGCGCTATGTCGCAGGTGGATGACTGGGGATCTAGGAATAAAAACACAGAAAATGTATTAAAGATTTTAATATAGTAAGGAGAGTATCCATGGGTTTCAATTTCCTGTTATATCATATTTAATTTTACATTGTTAAAAGGCGCTGTACCTGATTCTTACCGTCTTAAAATGTGAAAAACAAAACTAATTCACTTTAAACGATTTGCAGTGGTCCAAAGTTATTCCTCATTTACCTCATACATTTTGACCACCTTAATTATTCACTGCGGTGAGTTTATAGGCGAAGTTTTGTTGTCTTGCTGAGGCTAACAGCAACTAGCATGGTAAGAGTACACTTCCTTACAATCGGACAATAAAATGCTTTATAATTAGTCAACACACAGCAGATTTATTGTGATCTCAAGAACTGCTTATACAATATATCTGTACGGGGACAAGACACATTTTGCTCAAAAACATGGAGAAAATGGGGTACAAGCCCTTTAATCACTGTGTATATTTAACTTGTTTGAGTAGTTTTGACCAGTTTAGACCTAGAATAACAGTGCTCTATGTAACTTGTAACATCAAATTGCTTTTTAAAGAAAATAAACATATTTACGTTAGAGACAGACCGATATATTTGGCCAATATTTGGATCTTTGGATTTGAATCTCTTTTGTTTTGGTCGATCTGCTGCCTACAAAATACACACAAAACTTTATATTTTCATTTTAATATGAAGAGAAAGCTGCACAAAACATGACTACAGAGCTCTTTTGTAGTTTTGTGATTAAAAAAAAGGGCTTGGGGGGAGTTCATAGTAAATATAAATTACATCATTTGGGGAAAATAATCAAAATCAGCCCTACATATTGAACCAAAAATATCAGCAGAGGTTGTCAGCCTTATTATAAACAATAGGTATTAGCCATGAAAAAACTCACATCAGTCGATCTTTAATTTGCGTGGGTATGTATTGATTACCTCATGTATAGCCACACAATTTTCTATAATGATCAAAAGTCCTCAAAATGGCGCCTAATCAGGAAACTGAAAACCATGAATATATAACAAAAGATATTGAAATCTCTTACCATTTCATGAGCTTCACTGTTACGATTGACCCT
Source organism: Periophthalmus magnuspinnatus (assembly GCF_009829125.3). Classification (NCBI taxonomy): domain Eukaryota; kingdom Metazoa; phylum Chordata; class Actinopteri; order Gobiiformes; family Gobiidae; genus Periophthalmus; species Periophthalmus magnuspinnatus. The sequence continues at coordinate 12,313,385 of NC_047144.1, forward strand.
TCTTGCCTTGTTTTTTGCTGCCTCCTTCTCCAGTCTACAGAAGAAAACTACAATTAGACCTGATAAATATATTGACACAAATATAATTCTAGTTTCAAGTTCATTAGGTTCAGCAGAAGTTTTCAGGCAGCATGCTGAAACAGAGAAGACAGTTAAGAAAGAATTTTGTTAGTTTGTTAGCGCAAATAAGCAAACAAAAATTAGCCCTCTATGTTAGACATTAGTTTCTATTCTGGACTACAAAGATGGCGGCTCTCCGGTGAGTCCAACCTCAGATTTGCCTCTGGAGCGCTTGCCCTTCTTCTTGCCCTTTCCCCCTTTTCCCGAAGAAGAGGCAGTTTCAGTGTCAGCGCCCCCTGCAGGTAAGTCATCAGCACCACCACCACCAATACCATCACCAACATCTACAGCCACCGTAACTGTCTCTCCCTCTTTTAGCTCCTCAGAGTTGTACACACGACGCACCACCTTTCTGATCACCTGTAGGGGGCAGAAGCGATTTAGAGGGACAGGGAGGATGTTTGAAAGGAATGAAATGAATGAAATGTTTAATTTGGTTGGATGTTACTGTGTTCATGAAACAAGTTGCATTGGCCAAATGACTTTCTATTCAATGTTAAGATGTATTTATCTCTGTGTCTTGTAGGATTTTGTGATGCAACCATGTTTTGTGAAGTGCTATATAAAGAAATAATTATTGTGTATTAGAGCTGCAACTAATGATTATTTTGGCAACTGATTAATCTGGTGATTATTCTTTTATTAAATTAATTACTTGCTTATATTTTGAAAGCCCTGTGAAAGTGACATTTTTAATAAACTTGACCAAGATGAAGTTTACATATAGCTCAGAAAATAATGAATTGATTAGTTTCAGTGTACTTAAAGCCATCAGTAATGTGACCAGAACTGAAGAAGAGGCTTGGATGAGCAGAGAAACATTTTGACTCCTACAAGTTTTTACCCAGTTGACAGATTTGAATTTTTCTTTTACAATTAATTGAATAATAAAATAGTTGACAACTACTTCAATAAGTGATTAGTTGTGATTACATGAGTAACTTGTTTCAGCCCTATTGTGTATATTATGTTCAAATTATGAGGTTACTTGTTGTTTTTGGTTGAAATGATACAAAATTGTCATCTTCACTTTGGGCAGCTGAAGTTGTTTTTTTTAAATGTGTTATATAAATCATTTTGAAGTTAACTAAATACTTTATCCCCTTCACCCCAAAATTCAGAAACAGTAATAGAATAGTGACGTAATGAAGTAGTGAAAAAAGTGTTTTGGTAGTTTTAGTGTCAGACTTCTGAACACCACATAAGAGCATAAGTGTGTTAGACTATTGAGTGAGTATTAATGATGATAAAATAAAGTTGATTTTGGTTATGTGATGAGGAGGGAGCGGTTACTTTTCTCGTGACCAGATTTCCGTCTTCGTCTGTGAACTGCTCCTCAGTCACAGACTCTCCGGGAAGATTTTTGGCCTCCTCGCCCTGGATTTAATTTAAAGAAAGATGGTTGAAAGGATGTAAAAATTTAAACAAAATAACATGAATTATAGGCATGATGAAAGTGTTAGTTTGCATGACAGCAGCACACAAATAGCACTGGCACAAATGAATAACGCAGCTCATATTTTACAGTCAGATTAGCCGATAGAAATGGAACTTTTCTGGTGAAGGGTCCATAATAATAATCCATTTTAATGCCTGAAATGTTCCACAGAATGCTAAAAAACTCCATGGAAACAAACAGGTGATGATACCAAGCCAAATTACAGGTCAGATCTGTGGAGAGACAAGCCTGCTAACTGTATGAATGCATTTTCCAATGTATTTTGTTAGCACTAAATTGAACAAAATGCAAGATGGATATGGATTATTTCTGTACTTCAAGCAAAGAAATGACATCTACACTACCAGTCAAAAGTCTGGGCACACCCGCTCATTCAGTGTTTTTTTCTTTATTTTTACTTCTTTCTACCTTTTATACATATGGAAGTCATCAAATATATGAAGCAAGATGTATGGAATTAAGCAGTAATTTGAGGTATTTAAAATGTTTTCTTTACAATATAATTCCATATATCTTGCTTCATATACTTGATGATTTCCATATGTATTTAAAATGTGGAAAGTAGTAAAAATAAATAAAAATACAAGCAGGTCCCTCCACCAGAACACTTACATAGCACCCTGTTTACCTTTGACCATTGTGTAGTACCATACATATAACATTTGTCCAACTTTAAAGCATTTTTTACACATTGCCAGATAAACTTTTGCTCACTCCAAGCACTGCAAAAATAGCCTGTTATTTATATTTATATATAACAAAGAAAACATACAACAAACAGTATAACATCAGGCTTCATGCTACACTCCAGTCAGTTACTTTTTCTGCTTCTGCTTCTCATCACTTTTCTTTATTCAACCTGGAGACTAGGCCTGTCATGATAAGTACTACAACAATACATGACAGTCATTTTTGGGGTCAGTATTTATCATGTGTACTTTTTTTTGGCACTAGTGGTAAAATTTTGGACGTCCTTCTGTACAATGAGATTTTGAGTTTTTGGAGGATAATTCTGCTTTATGGTTTGGTTTCAATATTATCATTTACCATCTATATTTATTTAAACCATATATCACACTTCAAAATGTGTTATCGTGGCAGGCCTACTGGAGACTGGTATTCCTTATCATTTGAAGCAAACCACTGCAAAGTTTGGATATCTACCATCTGTGAAACAATCCAAGCCAAGCAATAAAAACCCAACAAACATAAAAATAACCATGCTACACTCAACAAACCAACCAATTACTATTTCTGCCTCTATTTCCTCTTCGTCTTTAAAACCTGGAGAATTGGATTAGATTTTGGGGCAAACCACTGCAAAACCAGCCAGGCTATTACTCGGTTTCAGATGACGTCACAACATTCGATCGGCCAATAATACTTAATACAGATGGGGGGATGATGAGTTCTTGGGTCAAACATTTATGAATTTACCTTTTGGATATGTCATGACAACATACAATGTAATCAATAAGAAAAACTGGCTCTTCTCCCCCCATCTGGGACTATAACATCATCGCATTCTACAATCTGAAAACCACCAATAAGAACAGCACAAGTCACTCCAAGCAGCAGAGTGTTGGTCACATGGTCCAGGTCCACACAGACGCCTGACCTTGAGAACGACCCTTCTGCGATACACTCGAGTGGTCACCGTGGCCTCATCATCGGAGTCTGAGTCTGCAGCTGTGGCCCCTCCCTACCCAAAGCATCCCAACAGCGCGGTGGACACATTGGATTAAGAAATCTTCAATAGTAAAATGTTGTGATAAAATGATCACAACTTTCTATAGGCCTATAATGTTAGCTGTTTTTAATGTTTTATATGCAGCTATTTGTGGAAAGTAAAAAACATTGCCTATAGTATTTTCATAAATTAGAACCACAAATAAGTAAATGTCAGGCTAATATTATACAACCAGAGACAATATTGGACAGGAACCATGTGGAAACAACTGCCCTGTCATCTTTGTCAGTCATGGTTCAAAATCAAATCTGAAAGGTCCTATATTATGCAAAATTGATTCTTGTGAGATTTAGGCCATAGAATGTTGTTACTGCCTCAAAAACATACGTGGAGTTGTGTTTTGTTTCATTCACACATGTTTGAGTAACACTTTATTATTAGTCTGTCTACATCTCCAAAGCTCAAAATGCTCTGTTCCACCTTGTGATGTCATGAAGCGGTAGTTTTCAAGTAGATTGGCAATTCCAGAACTGAAATCATCCAAATGATTCTAATGAAGGTGTATAGAGTTTAAAAACACAGTGGAGCACTTCCTGTATTACCACATGACATCACAAGATGGAACAGAGCGTTTTCTGTTGAGGAAACATTACAAATCAGAAAATAGAGTGATATTTAAATATTGTTAATGCACAGACTTTTTCCAGACACATCATAATAGCTTACCCATTTTCTATACATCTAAAATAACAACTTATAGTAAATGTTGACTGAAGTGATGCGATACTATTCCTGAGCAGTGTATGTGAATGTTAAGGCATTAAAATCATGGTCTAAGTCTGACCTGGGCTTTGCTGCTCTCCTCCTTGGATGCCTTCTTCTTCTTGGCCTCTTTCTCGTCTCTCGCACCATTGCTGTGGCCTCCATTTTGTTTCTCGGTCTTCACTGGCGGCTGCTCGAGGGAATCAGCCAAACTGTCAGGGCTGGACAAGTGCAAGGAAAAGGAGACAGGTTAAGTTTGGCACAAAATCTTTATATATTTTAAAATGATATATTATTAAAAAATCTTGTTTTATTGCCAGTTAATAGAAGGATGAGATTAAACAAATTTCCATATACACTCAATGTTGATTTAACATGTTATTATATCTTATGAAAAAGGGAAAAAGTCCTCAAAATGTTGCATGTAGCATCTTTTTTAACTTATCACTATGACAACAGTCTTAATTTCTCATCATTCTGAAAACTATGTATAATTTCATGTGACCACACCCACCTGCCCTCTTCTGGCCCTGGACTGTCCGGTTGTCCCGCAGACTCTGCCGCTGCTCCGGACGCCTCTGCTTCCTGCCAACCTGAAACTGAAGACATGTCCCTCTCTGCTTGCCGTACTTGTTCGAGAATCGCACTGACCCTCTCCTCCGTCATCTCCTGGTCCTCCAAGCCTCCCTCCAGCTTGATGTCCTCCAGCAGACTCTGTATCCGCTCTTGAGTCATCTCCTCTTCCTCCTCCTCTTCCTCTTTTCTGTCATTTTTGTCCAAAATCACGTCACTGGCATCTTGTTTAACCTCCAGATCTTGAACTTGTTTCTCTACAGCTCTTCTGTCATTTCCTGGGCTCTCATAGGAGACTGTCACCTCTCTGTGCAGGCTGGATTCCACAATAACATCTTCTTGGGTTGCTAGTTGAGGAGCGACAGTGGTTGGATCGCTACTGGAGGTACTTAAAGTTTGATTCAACGATAAATCTGTGGGTCTAGAAACAGAGGTCCTATTTGGGGATTCTACATGGGATTCTCCAAAGAAGTCATCTGATCGGAGAGGGGTGGGGGGCTCGAAGCTGAGAGAAGTGGGCGTCTGCAGTTCCAGATCTATATTGTGGTATCCTAAATGGGATGGGAGGACCAAAGGTTTAGACAAGGAAGGATGTAGGAGAGGAGGCAAGGAGGTAGGGAAGGAAGTAGGAAGGAGGGAGGGAATACAGCGGAGGTGTGGATGGAATGAGAGGTGACACTTGAGCAAAAAAAAGGCTTAAACAACAATGTAGTGCTTGTTCAGAAGTACTGAGACGATCATGTAGTCACACAAGTCAGTTGTTTAATGTTGTGAAATAGTTAAAATGCGGTTTTGCTGTCATAAAAGCCAATTTCTAAAAAATGTGGGCATCTCATTTGAATCAGAAAATGTAGGAAGGATTAGAGGTAGAGTTGTCACAAAAAACTGATAGCGAGATAATCAGAAGTGTTTTTATTATGTGTTTTAATATTATCACTGATGTATCAAAATTGGTACTGAGCCTTTTCCTTAGACTCAAAATCTGTTTTGAAATATGAAAGACCAAGTTTGCTTTAAATAGCAGGACAACTGTTGGATGTCCGATTGAGTATTAAACATAAAACCAGTATGCCTATCCCTTATTATAATATACCTATGCTTTTCAGTTTGCAACAGGCCTTGTAAATAAATGGGTTTACTCCAATAATGGTTAATCTATGTCTACGGAAAACCTCAGACTTGGGAACAAGCACTCTTTACTCAATATATGTAATGAAAAATCCATATAGACACATGCGAAGTCACAAAAAAGATGGAGATGGAAGACAACTTTAAAGAAACAAATCTAAATTTCAATCACTGTTTTATGTGGGTCATATCAGGCTTTATCCTCTGCTATATCAAGGACAGTTTGGCAAAGCTCAGTTCGTATTAGATGAGTTAGCGAGTTAGTTAGTGTTAGTACAGTTAAATGTAGATTTCAGGTACAGAGCGATCCCGCCTGAAGTGTGACGGGACACCAGGGGGCAGTGGAGAGGGCGGAGGAGAAGGGGAAGAGGTCAAAGGGCAAGGAGGAAGAGCAGGAAGTTTGAAAGATACAGATTTAGCAAGCGGAAAATTAATAGGAAAAAAAAAGGTAGCGAGGTTACAAGGAGAGGAATACAGAGGAGGAGAGTATGAGAGATCAGAAAGATGTGGCAGAACAGGGGCAATAGGGAGGATATAAACTGGTGGATTTGGGGGCGGGGCCTTAAATTGTAAACAGGAAGTTGAACTAGGAAATGGGAAAGTTGCAGGGAATAGACTCGGAATGATAGTTGATATTGAGGATTTAGGAAAGAGTGATTTTTTAAGGTATTGAGGAAATGTAGGAGAGCTAAGAAGTTTTACAGGTTTGGCTATAACACAATTCACACGAGACAAGAAGACAACAGTTAGTGAGACAAGACGGGCATGGACATATTGCATGAAAAGACAGACATTTAATGCACAAGATGTTCAAATGAATGATATTTGAAGCTGCAGAAGCCAATTATTTGCTTATATCAATTGATAAGCAAAACAGAGCTTAGTTCGGAGCAGAGACGACTTTGAAAGATAGAAATTCCCACAAAATAGTTGAAAAATAATTGTAAAAAGAGAAAAAGAAACAGCTAAACATGCTAGGTTTCTTGCATGACTTCCAGGATCAAACAGTAGGACATTTTGCTAAGATTATATCAGGATATGTCTCTCTAGTGCACATATGGACAAAGCCATATGTTTATGCAAAGGTCAAGCATCGATTCAAAGTTAAAACTAGTCCATTAGCTTAGCATCGAGGTTAGCAAAGGCAGGTTAGTGATTGAAAAAGTTATAGCTGGTTATTATTACGGGTAATTTGTGTTAGGAGTTAGAGGAGAGGAGAGAATCGGGAAGAGGCTGGAATCAAAGCAGGAGAGCGTGTAGTGGAGGCTTGGAGCACCCGGAGATGAGAGCTAGCTACATGGGAGCTAACAGCAGTTACACACACAGAGAAGATAGCATTAGCATGATCCATTTTCAACTCATCTATGTTACAGTGCTATTAAAACTAGGCCAGATGTGTTGAAAAGACCACCATGTATTAACAATAGTAGAGCAGGCAGCCTCTGACAACAAAGCAAAAGCCATGCAAATTTGTGATCCTCAAAAATTGCTTCCAGAATCATTAATATAGGTTAGTTTTAGTTAACATAGCATTAGTAAACATTAACACGACTTGTTTCTTAGTTACATTTTAAGCCAGTATAACCACATTACTAAGATAAATATGAGAATTACATTTGCATTTCCATTTTACAATCAGAAAACATGTCATTCACTAAATAATGACAAATTAAGACATGTAAAATGTGTGTCAGTTGCTACCATCTTTGAAACCAAAGAAGAATGATAGGTAGAAGGAGAGGGATAGACTTGCCACACTTAAAGCAACATAACTTGGTTTTTATCATTATGTTTCCATGTATTTACAAGATCAAGTTAATATGTGTGTGAGGTTGTGTACTTACATACACATAAACATAACTAAACCAAATTATGATTCGGTGCCATAGCCATCTGAAACATCAGATGCTACAATGACACATTTGCACAAGTTTTCTTAATAAAGTTTCATGCTTTTGAACACTTATCAACAGCAGTCACACACACGGAATTGTTTCATAGTCCAAAATTTCACCGAAATAAATCCTTCCAGTATGACACTATGATAACCCTTTTTTTTATATGTATATAAAAAAATAAAACAAAGTACATAAGCAGAGGTGGACAGTAGTAAGAATATGTTCTGATCAGTCTTGAAGTCTGGCCTAGTTGTAAAAAGTCCTATAAAATGACATGGTTGTAGCAGTAGCCATAGTTCATGTTCATCTTATTCTATCATTGTTGTTAGCAGCACTTACAGACCTATAGTGCTTATTGTAATGTAGTCGTAGTAAAAGTAATGCTTATTAACAGTAGTATTGAAAGTAGAATTAGTGGTTGTAACCTGAGTGGTTGTTGAGTTGTAGTAGCATTAATGGTTCAGAATTTACTACTTCTACTTTTACTACTTCTACTTGTCAAAATTTGAGTACCACCTCTGTCTACTGGATTTCTAAACGTGCTGCAGATTTAAACATATGGCCTTTGCTATGGCCTGCCTAGCGCCTACAGCTCATAGTGGGCGAGGTGAGGACAGATGGAGGGAGAGACTGAAGAGATAGACTGGAGAGGCAGTAGGCTAAGGGTGGGCTACTGTTTACCATCGGACTGATCCGGGAATACTGCGTTATCATCGGCAAAGCAGCGAGTGCCTGAAATGTTACCGTAGTCAAATATGGGCCCTTCCAGCAAAGTCACAATATCCAACCGGTTGATCTTAGTGAGCGCCGCAGTTAAGGCATCCGCTACAAGACAGAGAAATACAAAGTCGATGAGGTAATCAAAATGGGTAGGATCTACAAAAACTTCTTTTGGACCTATTTATTTCAACTTGTCATTGTTTAATTTTATATATAAAAATATACTCAAACAATATCAAAATAGTTGTTTTGAAGGTATGTATCATTAGAATATCAAGCAAATCTTATATAAATTGTCATAAAAGTTGCTAGGAAGAACTTTTATGTTTAAGAGTACAGTTGATTCAGTATTTCTGCAACTCAACCAAAACATTTAAAGACTGCGAAAATATGCTCTGATTATCATCTACGGGAGAATAGTAAGAGCGTTTTGTTTTCATCAGTATTGCGGATCTATGGATTTCAGAGTGATAAAATAACTAGCACAGATACCAATAGGCTCTACCAATAGCACACTAGCTAGCTAACTGTGTCTCAAACATTAACTGTTATTAAAAGCATAAAATATAAAATAAACAACCTTTAAATGTAAAATGAATCAAAGTATAAACTACCTGTTTTTATATGTAGAACACTTAAGTTTGTGGTGTTGTTTTAATATTTATTATGCCTCAACATTAGCATTAGCATTGACACAAAAATCTCTCAAACATCTCTTAGTGTTTAACATGTTGTCAGTGACATCCACCTGCAGCTTCCTGTCCACTGACTTATCTGTAAGTGTTTATACATTTTAGAGTGACTTGGTAAAAACCTCATAGAAATAATAGGACAGGAAGTAGTGAGGTAATGTTAACAGTAAGGTTGCTGGGTGCTGGTCAAAAGTCCTCAAAATGTCGCCTATCAACAGGAAGCTGAAACCCATAAAAAGCATGTTTAATAAATTATAATGGTGTATTGTTGCTCACTTGTGGCATTTTTACCGTCCCTGTGCACCCATTTCTTTAGCAGCATGAAGCTCTGAGCGGTCAGAGAGTTGGGGTTTTCCACACGGATAAAGTTGATCTCGTCCACAGAGAAATTCAACTCCCTGGCCAGCTCTGTAACGAAACAAAAAATATAGTTAGGAAAACAATTGTGGGGTATCTATAGCAACAACACTGTTATATGTGCTGATGTGAGCTTTTTACCATCTGAGTTTAGTACTGTATTGTTAAACTATTTTACAAATATGACAAATGTGTTGTCATGATTCAAACATTTCAAATACAATTTCGAAACTAAGAACAAAGCTTGGTATTGATTTTGATACTTCAATGATAATAAAACACTTTCTTAATATATAATAATGTGGCCTTATTCTGATACAGAATAAGGCCATTTAAAATCTAATGAGAAAATGCCAATTCTCTTCCTATTTATGAGATTTCTTTAATATCAATAGTTGTTGAAATGAGTGTTTCAGGATTACTTTTTATATCATTTAGTATCTGGTGATTGATTATTTTGACACCTCTAACATCTAATAGTAGCCCAGTGGTGGAATGTAACGAAGTTAAAGTAGTAAATACAGTTCTAACGTAGTACTTAAATAGATATACCTAAGATTTGTAAGAAAATTGTACAGTTTATTTTTACTTCACTACATTTGAGAGAAGGTATCTGTACTTTCTACTCCTCTACATTTCTGAAATGAACTGAAAAGGAACACAATTTTGTATTATGTTTTCAGACCTGCTGAAAAGACTGTAGGGTTTATTTAACATGTTCATAATGTGAGCAAACAAATATATATAGATAACAACAGCCAGAAAAAACAACTGATTCAGTGGTTTCTGTTAAACAAAATTCAGTGCAAATCTTTATCAGAATCACTACATTTGGAACTTTATTCACTAAAAATCTGCAGGAAATAGTTTTAGTAGCAGTAATAGTTCAGTTTGGTATTACCTTTTTAGTCTTTCCACCTTATCGTTTATGGTCTGGACTTATTAGTCCCACGAAGGGGAAACTCCAGCATCTTACACAACTAACCCACAATGTTTGTAAGTGTATTATATATCATGTTGCCATCTTGATTTATTTCATGCTGATGGTAATATGGACAAGGCTCTCAGCTGCCAAACACAGTCAGAATATGTTGAAAGCAGCACTTGATGTGAGGTTTTGCGTGTTGTGTGCAGACGGGTCTGATCGGTAGTCATAAATTCACCTCCCAAGAACATAATGTGCGTTACATCTGCTGCTTTGCCACGGTAACAAGCATTAAATATGAATCAGGGCTTTTTCCTCGAAGGGCACTCACTCAGTCCCTGCACAGACAGACTCAGAACAACTCAACTCCTGACATACTTCTAATGCAACTCGCTCGCCTTCATAAATACAAGCAGAGCCACACCCAATGGGAGACATGCACAAGCCGCCGGGGCTATGCTGCAGTGCAGGTGGGCCGGGTCAGACTGCAGTGACCACACCCCATTGTTGAATATATTGTCGTGTTCAAAACTAAAGATAATTTATGAATACATCTTAGTTATCTCTTTTTGTAGATGACAGTAATTGCAAAAACAAATAATCTAATCTTACAATCTTCACATAATCTAAATGTTGTGTGTTAGGCCAGCAGACATATTGTAAATCTGGTATACATGTTTTAAGGTATGTTGCTTATTGCTTTGTTTTAATGTGTCGAGAATAATTACCTAACAAATATATTTATGATGAAAAGACTGACCTAGATATTTTTTGATACATAAAATTAGCAAGAATTTAGAGCTGCATTTTAAAAATGATTCATTTTTATTCAATTAAACAAATCAGTTCCTATGCACAATGAATACTTACTGTGTTCTAATCTGTTTCATCTGAGACATGAATAAATTCCTCTGCAGTGCTGCACAAACGCATGGCCCTGTTTGTCCACCAGGGGGCAATAGACACCACAAAACAAACTGCTTTGAAGCTAGTTCAAATTATTCACATGTGGGTGGGTCGGATACTGAAAACTCCTCATTGCAGTGCAGCCTATTTGGCAGAAAACTAACCCATGCTTAAAGAAACATGATCCTGGCAGGTCTGGTATCTACTAAAGGTCCTATGTTATGTTATAATACTGTTACCTCCTCAAAAAACATATCTGTTTTTTCAACATGTCTGTGTTTTGTTTCTTTCACACATATTTGAGTAACCCTTTATTATTTGTCTCTCTACATCTCCAAAGCTCAACATGCTCTGTCCCACCTTTGAATGTTATTTAACAGTAGTTTTCAAGTTAACTGCTACGTTTTACCTTTAGTTCAGCAGAGATGGGCAATTCCAGAGCTGAAAAGTAATCCAAATGATTCTATTCGATTGAGTTAAAAAAAACACAGTGGAGCACTTCCTGTATTACCACATGACATCATAAGGTGGAACAGAGTGTTTTCTGTTTGAGAGAAGAACTCAGGTCTGTGTGTTAAAACATGTGTGTGAATGAAACAAAACACAACTCCAAGTATGTTTTCGGGAGGTAACAATATTATAACATAGATCAGAAAACATAGATCAGAAAATAGCCTAATATGGGCCCTTTAAAGAAACATGATTCTATATCTATGATATTGTATTATGTATATATTAAACATGAGGTGAAAGTGCATTCCCTCACCAGTCCAGCTGAGTCCGAGATGGTCTGCTACAATGGCCATGCGGAGGTCGGTCCTCTCACATGGGCTTTGTGGACCTAGATTTTCACAGCATCCAGGAAGCAGAGAGGAGCGAGACAAATACTGATTATTTAAAAGCATGTAAACAATCATATAATAAAAATACTGTTATCTATTCTAATTTATAGGCCTCTAATATTGTGTAATTTTGTCTTTTGGTACCATCAAATTAAAATCGTCCTATCAATGTGCAGTGTGATGAGTTTTGCTTGTATTTATGTTTAACAATGTTTGGTTGGACATAGTAATTTTTTTAATGTATGTTTAAAAGTAATTTTGTTTAACTGGCCTGTATTCTGAATCATACTGTGCAATATAGGCTACTGGTACCAAACATATCAAGCATTATCTGTTTAATTAAACTTGCAGTAGACATTGTGAACTACTTAATAGACTCCAATAGACCTTACTTATAAAATCCAAAGGTTATTCAGTTAGTATTAGTAATTGTTAAAAATCACAGCACTTCAAAGCTACTTTCTACCATCAGGCAACATTCCCTCCCACTGAAGAAAGCAATTCATTGTCTTAACTTAAAATCACTAGCTGTATTGGTCTTTAGCATCTTGCATGAAATAGCGTACCACCTCTAGCTGGTGGTATACAGTTACAGTGATTTTCAAGTGAAGCTCATGAATTGTTTTCCCTGTGAGCAAAAGGACGGCGATCACCACGAAGAAACTACCTCTATATACGTCAAGCAAACAAGCACAAGACTGCACTGAACAACTCCTGCCTATGGTGTAGAGTGGGGCATTTTGCTAAGTGTGAGTCCCTTTAAAACCACAGCTGAGTAAAAAAAAAAAGATCAGCAGAAAAAAAAAAATCCAAATAATTGAAATCTGACCTTTAGGTGGCTTAGTATGTAGGGCAATTCATTGACACACTAGAAGGTTGGATCAATTTTCACTACCTACATTGCCTTAGTTAGTGTTGTCTTTTCACTATCAGTACCTGAATAGCTAACTCTCTGTATTTTCTGGTGGTCTCATCTGCCACATTTACTCATCCATCTACTCCATGTCAGTGATATCTATACCAACATAATGCACAAATAAGTATTACCCCTGACTGAGTGTCAAGTAGTAGGGCTGCAACAGTTTATTTGAATAAAAGCGTCTAAATTGTCATAATGTAATCGCATTTGATAAAGTTAAAGTTGTTACCTGGACTATACAGACTCTATAACACAACCCAAAAGAGGCTTTATGACAATGACAGTGGCATTATTAAACAGATTTTGAATAGATCTACAAGTCCCTAGTCAGTATATTTTCAGTTTTAAGAGGTTAAAAATCAAGTCCAGAAATCTCAATGTACAACAGAAATAATCATAGTCAACTAATAGGAAAAATGCTATAGTTGACCACTTCATTTATCATTAGTTGCAGCCCATGTCAAGTAAAAACATTATGTAAAAACGTTGTAAGGGTCAAAACTATTCTTAAAGTTAAAAGTAAGTATATATCTAGCCAATGTCTGCAACAGTATTCGCCCTGCCATACTGAGACAGCAAGACAGCTACAAGAAGCAGAAGGAGAAGAGACAAGTACATCACATCACAGATCACCCACAATCCACCACAACAACACCTGCATGCATCTCCTCACATAGAGAGAGTAGAGTTCATAATAAGAAGGGTTTAAAAGAGTTTACAAACTCTCTGTGACAGGGGGAGCCATGAGTGGAGCATCAGCCTGACTCTCTGGCCTCTTCTGTCCTTCCCGTGTCCACCTACACATCCTGGCTGCTGCTGGCTCAACCTCAGCTGACACATGGCTAGGTGGTGCGGGCGGAGGTGTTGTGGTGGAGGTGCGTTGGGTGCAGGTGGGTGGAGGGCCGGCTCTCCTCTCTGACAGGGAAGTGTTCCTGCTTCGGTGCTTCGTGTCCCCAGTGGCCAGTGACTTTTCCGCTAATAAGTGTGAGGATCCTGGTTTGCCCCTAGCTTGGTCCTCCTTAAAATTTGACTTTTTCCTACATGCTTCACTATTGATTTTCTGTTTTTCTACCATTTCTGTTGAGGATTTTCTGCCATGGCTAGCTTTAAGTATTTGGTTAACGTCGACTGTTTTGATGCCCTGCTTTTTGACCACAGATTTAGTTTGAATCACTTTCCTATGTAGTGACCTTTCCTCTAATGAGTGTGAAGGTCCTAGCTGACCCCTGGCTTTGTTATCCTTGCTATTATGAGCTTTAAAATTTGCCTTTTTCCTACACATTTCACCATTACTTTCTTTCAATTTGGATTTTCTGCTATGGCTATCTTTAAGTATTTGGTTAATATTAATATTGTGCTTTTTAACCACAGATTTAGTGTCTTTCCTTCTTATTGACTTCCAAATAGGAATTTTGCTTTTCTGAAATGAATTATTTGACTGGTCACATCTTTTACCAATTATGTACCCTGTATTATCCTTCTCTCTTGCTTGGTTGTGAGTAAGTAGTGCTTTTGAAGACGTCTGAATGCATAGCTTGTGATTAGGAACCCTAACTGGTAACCTAGATTTGCATATCTTAGTTTTTACCTCTTTGGCTGCAGTGTGTGTAATTGCTACATGAATTGTATCCCTGTCTCCTGTGATACTCTGTACTTCTACTACATTGTGCTCTTGTAGTGTGGGACCTATAGTTAAGTTAGATACAGCTTTGTCCACCTGAGTAGACTCAAATGAACTGTTATGAGAATCTGAATTGCTACTATGGATGTTGTGTGTTGTGTCCATGTTTTCCTCTGTCCCACCCAAAGTGTAATAATTTATAACACCTAAAGATATATTGCTCCAGTAATCTGTCATGCTTGATGTGCTATAGTTAGAATAGGCTGAATAATTTGAGGTTTCACAGGTTGTAGTTATGTAATGACATGAATCAAAAGTGCTTGTTTTAGACTTGGAAGTGCTATTTGAAACACCAAAATTATTGTCACTTGAAAACTTTGATCCTGTTCTAAAAGTGGAAAACGTGGGCTCAGTGTGAGAAGTGAAGTCGTGAGATCTGCTGCTACACCCTGCTCCATTTGAGATCTCTAGCTGCACTGTAGTTGTGGGTATAGACATTTGTGGATAACCCTGTGTGGACTCCTGAGTGTCCTCCTCCTCCTCCTCCTCCTCATCATCATGTAAATCTAACTCTAAATCCCTGACTCGGTACCTGCCCACTAAAGGGTAATGCTCACCAATCTGAAAAAACTGCAGCCTCTCCTCCACCATGTCCCTCTTGCTCATGTCAATTGCACCACTGCGCGTCATCTCAAACATCTTCCCTTCATGGAAGGGGAACGGGTTAGGCTCACTCGTGGGCGTGCTATCGTCCGTCGGGGTTCGGGCCGGAGTGGTGTCTGGTGTTGTGGCCTGGGACTGCTCATCCACAGCCAGGCCAAAAGGTTTAGGCTCACCGTTACCCCCTTTGGTCCCGCCCATGTCAACTTCATCTCCACTTTTGCTCGGCCACGGGTCAAAGTCCAGCCCTTTAGTGGCAACAGTCTTAAAAGTGGAGTTAAATTCTTCCTCTAATTTGTAACTAAAATAAGTGTCTGAAAACCCTTCATTATCCAAGGGCTTTGGATCAGTTTTACCATTGTCTTTTTTCACACCATTTGTTTTTCCATTTGTGTCTTTTTTGCAAATATCCTTCTGGTATTCCTCTGGCGTTTTCTCTTCCTCGATAACCTCCAGTTTAGTTGGAGGAAAAGACCGGTCCGTTGTCCTGTAAGAGTCGGACGCCCATACATCCCTCCTGCTGTCTGGATAGCCATAAAGTTTTAGATCAGCCTGCTCGCTTAGTCCATCGTCCTCATCTTGAAGTTCATATCCATCTAATGAGTCTATCTCTGTTGCATCCGTGTCATGGGAAAACTCAGCTGTTGTTGCTATGGAACAGTCAGTAATGGACTGGTCATTGCCATTCTGTTCATAGTCATAGTCCTCTCCTTTACCGTTGGACCCTTTGGAACCATTGGATCCATTGGTACCATTTGCCTCTTTATTGTTCCCATTTTTATCATGCTTTTTACATTTCTTCTCTTTCTTCTTATCCTCCTCCTCCTCCTCTTTAGCTTTAGATGTTAATTTTTTACAAGGAATTGGCTGGAAGATAGACTCGTCATCTTGTTCCTCCTCAGTTTGGCCATCTTCACCCCCGGATGGTACAGGAGTTGGAGGTTGGATACAAATTATTGGCTCTTTAAGTAGATGTTTATCATGTTCCTCTTGTAAATTCACCTCCATCATTTCAGTTTCTGTTTCTGAAGATGCACAAGACCCTTTCCTCTCAGTGTCGGACTTATCTGACGATGAATCTAATGGAGGTGGGGGTGGAAACTCAATGTACGCAATACCTTTATCTCTTGGGATATCCTTTCTTTCTTGCAATTTTTCAGCCTGCTTTTCATCACCTGCTGATTGCAATCTATTCAACGCATTCAACTCTTTTTCATTATCGTTTGTTTCTTGTTTATTTGCGTTGACTACATCTGTGTCTGGACTATCTTTGCTTTTTGGAGTTGCTTCTTTGAATGTGAAAACTGCTTTCTCCTCTCCCTCTGATTCTTCAGATACCTCCATTATTGGGCTGGGTTTCCCTGGCATAAATCCCATAAAACCATCTAGAGTTCGTGTGGTGAGATCATAACTAATTTCTTCTGAGCTTGGGGTCTCTGGGGTTATTGGACTTTTCCCTGAACTGTCTATAAAGGAAACCTGCTCCAATGTGTCTTCATCAGGGCTAATAATAGGGCTAAGACCATTTGGTTTTTGCTTAACATTATATGATCCCTTGGCATCCCTCTCTGCCTGTCTACCAACCTGCACACCTACATATACTGGTAACGTCTTAATACCTTTGAAATTTTCTTTGGTGGTGGCCGCGGTAGGAGATGTAATAACTTTCTCAAGCACCTCTCTGGGACTGGGAAGGTTGTTAGAGTTTGAATCTTTTGGGGCATTATCCAAAATTTCAAAAGTCAAATCTGTTTTTCTTTGGGCTACATCAACGCTAGGCCCTTTCTTAATTAACGTTGGTATTTGCGAAGGCCTTGGGGTTGTGGGTGATTTGGGAACTGGAATTTGAGATTCTGACCTTTTTCGAAGATTTTTATTCAACTGTTGTTCGGTTTCTGCTTTTGAGTCCTCAGATGTTGTTTCTTTTGACTTTGCAACCTTTCTGATCTCATTTACATTATCTACAACTTTCTTACTGCTGTCTTTGGCTTGTGTTTCTACAACACTCTTAGCTTGTTCACTGTATTTCTGAAGTGAGGCAATATTTTGGTTTGCCTGGCTGTCCTCTGTGAACTTGGGAGATTTTGGTGGCGATACTGTTTTACCGTTTTCCTTTTCAACATCCCTATCAACAGAACTTTTGTCTGACACTTTAGTAAATACTGGAAGTTTACTCTCTTGCATCTTTTTAACTGACGGCTTTGGTTGGACTGGTGGGGGTACTTTGGAGGGACTAGCCTGACTGGCCTGGTTTTGGGCTGCAGCTTCAAACTTCATTCTCACTGCACTAACTCTAGACGTTGACCTTATTGGTGAAGATGGTTCGGACTCACTAGACCTAGCTGGCTCAGTTACATGGGATGTAGCACTTTTCTGAGGGCTGCTTGGTAAACTTGAACTCTTCTTTTCTGTTGTTGTCATGCTAGTAAATATTTTGCCAATGGAAGACTCCTTGGGTTGACTTTTATCTTGCGTCTCTATTCCTGCCTTAGACTTCTGTTGTGTTTTTTCAGGGCTACTGCAAACTGAGCTCGGCCATGATCTTGGTTCCTTTATTTGGCGTTTCATAGGCTTTCTTTCTGGTGACTGCAGCTCATCATTCAGCTTTTCGGTTTTGTCACGGAAGAACTGAGAAACTTCACTCAGTTTTTCCTCCGCCTCTTTAACTGTCTGGTCCACCCTATCTTCATAAAGTAAATTCTCCCTGGTCTTGCTATCATGCTTGTCCTCTGTAAATCGCATCCACACCGCATGTTTAGGGCTGCCTGGTTCAGTAGTGTAATGCAGAACTGTAACCTTATCAAACTGCGCTGATTCATCCCTGTGTGAAAATTTCCCTGATTTTGGGGAACCCTCTTTGGATGACCCCCTTTTTGGACTACTATCTTTTTGTGGGCTAGCATCAGTGCTCCTACCAGATTCAGGACTTTGGTGTCGCTTTTTCTCAATCACTGTTTCTTCTGTGTCTGACTGGGAAGCAGAAGAAGCATCAAGCTTCTCGGAAAGTAACATTTTTTCCGCAAAATTATACGATTCGCCTCTAACTTCTGAAAGCTCATCATCACAGTATTCAATTGAATGTTGGCTCAATAGTTTAAGTGCTTTGTATGAGTCATCTGCTATGAGCTGTGCAGAGCTGGGCCGACTGTCTTCCTCTTGGGATACAGGAGTGTTGACCCGGGAAGTTTCCAGGAAGGAGGGCAATGTTTCCTCAGCAATAAGCTCCTCCTCTTCCTGTTGAACATCCTCATAATCTAAAAACTCCCTAAATCCACGCTCACCTTTGTAGACATACAGTTCTGGGTGTTTCTTTGTCTCTCTAATGATAACTTCTGTTGGTTCTGCAGTGCTATGTCCTTTCTCAATGTGCACCTCAATTATTCTTTCAACTTTAGGTTTAGACTTATCTAAAAACCTAGGTGTTAGCTCGTCACCTTTGACTGAATCCTGGCTAGCTTTGTGTTCAAAAAGTCCTGCTAGCTCTTTGGATGGGTCCCTTCCTGACTGAAAAGCTTTCATTATATCTCGCACCGACATTCCCTCCTCTATCATTTCTGCACTGTCTGTGAACTGGGGCTTATGATACATCCTTCTGGTTGTCGTGGTTATTTGAGTTTCCTCTTTTATGCACACACTTTTGCTCATCATTGAATCATCTTGTAGCATCTCTAAAGCTTGTGCCGAGCTACTGGGTTCAAAGTCTATGGCAGGAATAGCAGACGCCTCCTCCATAGAAAAATCAGCTCTAGCTTCACTAACACAGGGGGGAATGGGTGAGTCTGTAAACAAAGGCTTAGGCCCTGTACTTTCGGCACTTTGGGGGGCTGATGGGGTCTTTTCACTTCTTGTCTCAAAGCCACTGTCTGACAAAGGGCTCTTATCCTGCTCATGGGACAAATCTTCAGGCGATTCTAAAATACTTTCAGCTCCTTCTGCGAGTTTGCTTAAATCTTTCTCAGATGGTGAAGTGTGCATTGTCGAAGCTGGGGGAGGCATTTTTAGTTTGTTCTCTTGTAGTGTCATGGATGGTTTAAGGATACGTTTTTGTTTCTCCTCACCCTCCCTCCTCACCTCCTCTTCATAACGACTTTTCAACTCTGCCATTTTGGAAAGCGAGCTCGCACCAATTTCATTTGTCAAGTAATCTACGACCTTGGCCAATTCAATGTCTTTACTTGACAATGCTTGGTGTTTAAATAAGAGCTTGCTTTCTTCAAATGGAGAATAAAACTCAGAAAGTCTTTGTGCCTCTTCAATCTCATCTTTAGAAAACTCCTCCCACTCCTCTTCTTTGCCATCACTTAAGAAATCTTTTTGCAAGATCTGACTGACCTTAACTAAGTCCTCCTTTACCCTTTCCACTAAAGTATATGGCTCCTCATCTTCTAGTTTGTCTTTGGGTGTCCCTGTATTTGAAGTCTGGACTGTCTTAACTGCAGTTGGGGTGTCTGTTTGTAATATTGCTGTCATTCTCATCAAATCTTCTTTCATGTCCGCTACATCTCTTAGTATCTCCTGATTGGAAGCAGCTGCTGGGTGGATAATGGATGGTGTAATGAACGGTGGAGATCTCAATTGGGATTTTAATTTTGTAGCAGTCACACAAGTCGACAAGGAAGAAGCTGGAGAGGAGGTGACGGAATCAGGAATTGCCATTTTAAGAGACCCTGGTCCAGGTTTGGGTGGGGAATCTGGGATGACATTTATTAATGAATACACAGGTAATGTAATTTTATTTGTGCAAACTGTTGAAGTGGACGGAGGCACTGTAGATCTGAGGGACCCATAGCCTGAGCTAATTGGTGCGGATCTATGCGATGAAGATATTGATTTGAGAGTCCCATATCCGGACACTGAACAGGAGTCTATGGCTTCGTTTATGGCCGCACTGAGAGTGGAGGTTGCAGCTTGCGTAGTGGCTTGGATCCTTTCCTGAAGACTAGTGCTTCTTTCGGATACAAGTCGGGACGAAGGCGAGGACGGTGTGGAGGAAGAGGAGGGGTACTTGACCGGGGACATCGAACCATTCATTAGTTCGGAGGATGCTACTGTGGTCTGTCCCATTGTGGAGAGTGAAGAAAGTGGCGACCTACCAATTCGTGATGACAATGTTGGATCTACTGAGGTTTTTATTGGTGATATATTTTTGACTGACTTGATTGGGGATCCTGTTTCTGATTTATAAGGCAGATTATACATGTTTAAGGATGTTTTTGGTGATGATGGTGCAGAAATTGAAGACCCATTTTTGAGCGAATGAAGTGGGGAAGTTCTTGAGGTGTAAGCTGATGCAAGGCTTTTGATTGATGCTGGGTCTGTCCCATATTTGGAGGGGCTTCCTGGGGGGGCATAACTAGCAGAGCTCTGGAGTGGATATTGGCCTTGCTGTACAACAGTTTTGATTGGGGAAGCCACTCCTCTACACCGGACAGGGGAAGAAGCCACAATTTCTATGGCAGCTGCTTTTACTGGAGATGGTAAGGTAGTTGGTTGAGTTCCTAATGCTGTTTTCAAAGTGGGGGAAGTTGGGGACAGAGACCAGGGGGATTTTAGTGGAGAACCAGCTGGTGGTGAGTGGGGCGGTGAAGTGGAAGAGGTGATTGGACCCCCCAGTCCTGCTGTCCTTGCTTGGCCAGGGACGGTAATAGGAGCAGCCGTCCATGGTGGGTAAGGTCGGGTTGGAAAGACAGGTTTGTGAGGGTAACCAGCAGGCAGTGTTCTTGCTGGTGTGCTTCGCTCGACTGCTGTTTCTTCAAATGAATTGTTTTGGAAAATAATGGTGTGGGACAAATGACAAAGGGGAGTACAAAAATGTGTGGAAGAACGTAAAATTATGTGGGGCAAGAAAAAAGAACAACAAAACGAAAATGAAAGAGGAAAAGACCAGAGGAGGAAGAGTTGGTCAGTGACACAGGTATCAGGTATCAGTATAATTAGTTTTTCAACACTGACAAAAGAGGAATATTTACAGATGTTTGTGTGAGGATATAAACAAACCAGAAGCAACACAAATAAAGTGAAAGGCACACAGAGCAAGGAAAGAAAAGTTCAAATGAAAAGGATGAAACACTTGACAACGAAAGAATGGCAAGACAAATGCACCAGGAAAACACAAAAAACCCTATATTTAAATGTTGTTAACATGGACTCCTTCATGTACATTATATCCACTTTTGAGTGCCTTTTATCTGTTTGGTTAAAAGAAATTTACTATAGTCCTTTGATCCTAAAACAAAGCCATGGGCTGCAGAAAATAGGCCGCTACTATAAATATAACAGAAATTTTGACAAAACGCACATTAAAGTGCAGGGTAGTCTCAGGTCCATTTTGTCATGCGGTTTGGTGTCAAGCAGTTTGCCAAAAACTGAAAAATGAAGCCAAACGTAAGACCTTAACATGCATTTTTGTCCCAATGAAGTTCCCAAAAGGAGCTTCAAATTCAAACTGGGACAAATGCCATTTCAAATATAAAATTTTGCTTTAACTTCCTGTTAAACTTTTACAACATTGTGTCAGAAAGTCAAAGGAAAATTTCTGGTGTTGCTCAAATCAAACATTTGAAAACTCTGCAATGAAAATCAACCCAGAAGAAGTTCCACTCACAATATGGGGCAAGCACAGCACAAAACTGAAAACCACTGATTGACCCATGCAAAAATACCATGTACCATGTTGTAAACAAGCGTGTGGACAGAGCATGTATATGTGGGTGAGGAATATGCATCCATACATTCATATTATTACAACTAACTGCATATTGATCATCAAATGTAGTTAATAATTAACTGAGTTGGTTAATAATCTACAGTATTGTTCTACCAAGGGGTTGTTAGTAAAATATCAAACTCACTCTGTGCAGGCTCGGCCAGATAGCTGTAGCGCTTACGTAAGGCTAGGGATGCAAAGGTATGACGTCTCTCTGTCTTTTCAGTCTGCAACAATAGCAAACAACACAACACCTTTCAGTTCTGGGTCACCCTACATTATTATAAAGTGATGCCAAATCAACAAGATTTGCCTTAAAATACTATATGGTGTTAGTAAAGAGTGTCTTTATATGATTCAGCATAGCAGCATATTCTTATTTATGAAACTACTGAGTGCTGCTATGTTACAAAGTGGGTTAGTTCACAGAAATGAAGACAACAGTCAACTTATTTTAATGTGCATTATTCAAGAACTAACCTATTATTCATATATGTATATAATTAAAAAACTTAAAAATGCTACCCTATAAAGTTGATAAGATGTAGTATACCATATGACGTGCAAACACCTGCTATATAGAAACATCATAAGCGCAAGGATAAGGCTATAATATGCAAAGCAAGGGCCGCATAGCGCAGAAAAATGGACAGCACACAGTGGGAATGGTGTGGTTTACCTCTTCCTCGGGATCTGACTCCACATCCTGGTTCCCAAGATGCATTGCAGGAACAAGGGTAGTAGTACCATAATGGAAAAGCAGGGGGAAAAATATCAGGGCGTGAAATAGGATAAGCCTCTTAAGCAAAAACTGAGCGAAGCAATAACAAAATTATATATGCACCAAAAATAAATAAATAAAAACAAAGCGCGAGAAGCAATAAAAACAGCAAATAATGTCAAGCCACAGTAGCAGCCGCAAAGGGCCCACAAGCCATAAACATGTCACCCAAATCAAAAAGTAGATAAATTAAACAGCCAATTACAAGAACCCACTGCATAGATAACTATTTACACAGAAAAGCTTTAAACAGATAAAAGACACAGTGGCGGCAAATTGGCCAAAGTCTTTCTCTGTCTTGAATTAGTAGAAATGGGGTGGTATTTTCCCTATCTGTGAGAATGGTAATGGGGGTGAAGACAGGAATGGTGCTGAATAGGGTCATACCTTCTTCACCGCAGGAAGTGTGATGTTGAGATTACAAACAGCGGTCTGAGGAAGTCCTTTTATGGTCTTACATTCTTTGAGGAACGTGAGACGTCCGCATGGCTCCTGGCTGGGGTCTCGCACCTGAATAGAGAGGTAACAATCTAAACTGGGGTACAGGTTCTTTTTGTGAATGTGTGATTAGTTTGTGGTGTGTAATAAACAGATCATTCCAACATAGTGACACAAAATGTATAAAACATCATTTGGTTTATAGGCTACTACATGATTGCAAAGTCCACAAATAAGAGAAAATGTTGCAGTTCATGACAAAAAAAATATCAGAAAAATATAATTTCACTATTGACTATTATTATATTTTACTAATTACTATTATCTATCTAGTATTAGCTATTATAATGACATTATGTTATGTTATAGTTGGTACTATCTACATACAGAATATGCCCTGTTATATAGTATATATCAGATATATATCAGCTGGAGTAAGTAAATCACGCAGATTTTGAGGTCTAATAAATTTTCAAATGTTGTGATTTTGATTAACTGAAGATTTGTGCTGAATTTTGTTATTTTTATTATAGCTGTTTTATTTGTTTATTTGTTGTTATAGTTTTGTCTGTTCAAATTACTAGCGTGACAAAAATCCCTCAGCCTTTTCAGCAGGTCTCAAACTATAATAAAAAATACCCTACTTTTCCATCCAGTTCAAAAATGTAATGGAGTAGAAAGTACAGATACATTCTCACAAACATCTACTTAAGTACAGTATTTTTCTACTTTTACTTTGTTACTTTCCACCACTCTCTATAGTCTTCACAAAAATGAAATATGGTCAAACAACTGGATTTGACATTGGAAGTGGGTTACAGCCTGGTGTGGCGCTATGTGTTTTAAGCTCAGTCATAAACAAAAATTATAGTTTAACACAGCATGGTGAGGGAAGAATGAAAATATACGTTTTTGCAGTTTGATCCAGTATTTAATACCTTGACACAGAATGGCAATCGGTTCTCCTTAAACGCATAGAAGTTAAGGGCTAACTGTTGACCAGCTTTAGTCAAAGGCGACAAGTTTCCATAGCAATCCACGTAGATCGGCCGACCCTCAAGAACCTAAAAATAACATCAAAATTACAATGAACCACAGGGAATTAAATATTAAAAATAAGAGCTGAAACAAGTATTTTTGTAATTGACAAGTCAGCAATTATTTTTTTGTTTAGTCAAAGAGTCAAAACAATTATTTCTATTGTACACACTGAAACTTTTAACCTTTTTTAATACCAAATAAATGTTGAAATATGGTGACTGGAGGCTTCAAAATAGAGAATATTTACAAATAAAGTGACGAAAATGAGAAATTGTTTATTATTTTTGGACATTTTGCTTTCATAATGCCACTTGTCATAAAAAGGTCAATGATTATTTTTAAAGTTAACTAGTCGTGATTAGTTGAGAAATCGTTGCAGCTCTATTAAAAATATATAGGTGAATCATTTAAAACGTACCTCTATATCTTTGCTTCGTGCCACTTCTTCAAAGTTTTCCTGTTGCTCTAGTGTTTTGTCCACCTTGTCATCAGTCATACAAAAGCACCTCAGCCTAGACTCCACCGGATCGTTCATTTTGGCGAACACCACAAACTTCGCCATATACGGCACGCAGATAAGCTCTCGATACAGCTGAGAGGCCAGACCGACTGTCTCTGGGATTTGGTGACAGTCTGCTAACCAGAACCTTTACCAAAATATTATACATATTAAAACTTGTCATAAATTATAGAAAACAAATGGATTTTGTTGAGTAGTTTTCATTACCTGGCTGAAACGTTGGTGGTGAAGGACACACAGTCATTGACAAAGGTGAGAGGAGTTGTACCAGTAATGTCCTCCCATTGTGCGGGAGAGGTACCACCTGAAAGCAGACAGACATAATTATGACTTATAAAGATAATTTACAGAATATATTTACACACGTTTATAGCATATTACATATCATTTTTGTTTTTATTGTGCTAATGGAGATTGGGATTGTGCTGTCATATCTCAGAGAAATTTTTGTTAGCCTAATGTTTAAAAAAATGGAGATTTTAAATAAATTTTTTTGAATAAATAATAAACTTAACTTAAAAGTATTCATTTCCATTTATTTAGTTACGTTTACTTGAGTACCTTTTACAGAAATTGTACTCAGAGTATTTTTCAGACCCCATACTTTTACTCCTACTTGAGTAATATATTTGACAGTGTAACAGTACTGTTGCTTGAGTAAATGTTTTGGTTACTCTTGCCACTATGAGTATAGTAAGTATACAAGTCACCAAAGCGTTATGTTGTGTTTCTTGCACTGCTCTTTCAGATATGATTTTTTTCTTCTAAATTTTGTGTCCAACCTTTGATAATACCAGGTTTTGTGCAAAGTTTTTAGTGCTTGATCCCGAGTTACAGTATCTAATCTACAACTATAAGTAATAAATAAAATAAGTATACAGTCTTTTTACCAATCCAGAAACCTCCAAACCAGGCAAGTCATGGAAGTACAAATTGCTTATACCGGTAATATATGTTTTTACCCATCTTAGTTTTTTTCTAGTAGAGGATCTTAATCTTAAATACCCGTGATGCTGCAGAGGAGGCGGAGGCAGGGCGTGGAGTCTCCCTTGTACCCATTGGTGAGTCCTTCTCCGGACAAAGGCGGCACCGGGATCGTCATGGTGATGGGTTTGTGGAACTTCCTCCTTCTCGGCTCCACGGTGACGATGGGGCTGAAGGTTGCTCGGTTACCAAGGATCTTCTGCACCAGCTCCTCAGGGACGGGCTGGGCCTAGGACAAAATATAGAATTATGTAAGATGAAAATGTTCTAACTACACAGGCAGTATATAAAGTACATTTGGGTAAAGGATTTTATTATTCCTTTACTACTATACTTTAGTGTTGTCACAAAACAAAAATTTCAAACTCTATCTCAGAACTAAGGCAAAAACTCAATACCAATCCCCACAATGATAATAAAAAACACATTTTTACAGACAATAGACAATAGTAATTTTCAACACAAAATAACAGTACTTTTTATGTTGCCATGTGGTTTTTCTAAAACTGTTCAAGAAGGGTCCAATTTTGTTCTGTTGATGTGATTTTTACCGGTATATCTGCTTATACCTGTGAGTTCGATACCTGCTCAAATTTTATTTTATTTTTTTGTTTATTTAATATATCTATATATTTGACAATCCTACAATACAATTTGCTTTTTGGGATAAAATGATTGTCTTTATACTTTATTTACTTAATTGTGACCAAATAATTTCCTATATGGATCAATCAAGTTTCAACTGGGCACCAGATAGAGTAAAGTAATCAGCTGCTTTGTTTTGTTTTTTATCACAGACTAAAGCCAGGTGCACGATTCTTATTATTTAGTCTATAAAGGTTTTTGGATGTCACACTGTGCAAGCTGTGGAGCATGAAATTGTAAGCCACTCCACAGTGTGATGGTAAAGAGATTAAATTGAATCACAGTGTATCCATGTGGCAGATAAATTGAAATGGACTGAAATGCTTTTGTAGGTTTTCAAAGCTACATTCAAATCTACTGAAATAGAAACTCTTACCTGCAATCCCACTTTAATTTTCTTGGTCAGTGCCCCCTCTGGGAAAGAGGCCTGGACCAATGGGAGGCTCCGACTGCACAAAGTCCCGCCCTCTGGTCCCATGTGGTTTGTCTCCTGCCTGATCCGTGACACAACAGCAAAGTATTGTGGGAAGTCCTTGGTTACGATGCGGCATATTCGCTTTTTCTCCAACTCCTCTGCACTGTCCAATTCTAAAAACAAGAAAAGACAAGTCAAATATTTATCCCAAATCCAAATAATAATTGAGAAAATGAAATTATATTGGTTGTTGCTATGAGAATATGTGTAGAGCAAAGCAACAGCTGTCAGCTTATTGTCAACAGTTTAAACAAAATTTGTTCAAATACAGATAAAATACAAACAAAGAACAAACAAAAATAAGTACGTAAGTCAATTTAAAACACTAAAAACAGAAGCAGGTGTGAGTATAAATATTCATCGCTAGATTACTAAAGTGAATTTGTGGCATCAAAGTATGCAATTTAGCTTGTCCTTGAAATATATTCCACTTTTGGGAAGCAAAACAGCCAAAACACCCTTTTTGCCAATCTCAGTTCTGATGCAGCTAGGCTTATATAATCATGTGACCTACCTGAGCTAACAAAAATAGTTATTTTGACCCTGATCATGAATTGGCTGAGCTAGTGAGCTGATTATGATTATCAAGGATTAGTGAGTGTCTCAACATTTATTGTATATATTGTACTTTTTAGCCCTATATTAAAACATGTTATCACTTACCTTCATCCATCCCATTGAGAATCTGGTTAAGGTCATTTGTTTTACAATCGTACAAATGTTCCTTCCAGGTTTCTCCATTCTCGCTCCTCAGTAGGATCAGCTCCCTCTCCTGGCCCCGCAATGAGCCAAAATGGGGGATCTCCACTATCACTGGCCTGCCAATTCACACACAAACCTTATAAATTAGCAAGTACCTGGACTAGTGCACTGTAGAATCCATATTAAAGGCTCTGTACCTGATTTTTACTGTTGTGAAAAAAGAACTAGTGAATTTTAAATGGTTTGCAGTGGTTCAAACTTATTCCTCACTTATTTTGTGCTTTCTGAACATCGTAATTATTCGATTAGTTTATAAGCAGGTTTCACAAATTTCAAAGAACAGATCAGAGTTTTGCTGTTTATAGTAAATGTAAAAACAACTAGCATGCTAACCACACACACTTCCTGATACTTGCACAATAAAACCCTTAGTACACTGCTGACTTATTTTGACCTCAAGAGCTGCTTATACAATATATCTGCCAAATTTTGTTCAAATACATGGGAGAAAATCTGGTGCAGGGCCTTTAAGTAAATACAGATCATATACAAACTGTGAGGGGAGTCATGACAAATGTGTCCTCCATGCACAATATATGCCAACTTTGGCCAAGCAAAACGAGACAGATGAGATGGTTTGAGGGGAAGGAGGAGAAAGCTGCACAGCCCTTTGTAACTATAGTTCATTAGAGTTGAACCAACATTATTTAAAGCCATAATGTGTAAGCTATTAACAGTTTTTGTGACAGTCCTTCAAAAATATTAACAGTATTTGATGTGTTTTGTGCTTATTCTCCACCTCAATTCCTCATCGCTGCCCCAACATAAAACATTCCTATTTATAGTTCTGTGGGGAAAAAAATCAGGAACATAAAATTTCATACATTACACATTGTTGAAGGAAATAAAAATTTAAATTTAAAAGGTGAAGTAACTTAATCATGAGAAGCAGGATGATGTAAACTTGAGGAAAATAACTCATGCCCAAAGAAGCGCAAGTCAATTCCACACAGCCAATAAAACAGTAGCTTCAGTGACCTTCAAAATGTCACCTCAAAATATCTAAAATAAAATATATTTAAAAGAAACAGGTGAGGATTGTGGTACATTTTGTAGTTTTAGGAAGAAGCTAAGTTATTATTGTGAAAATAAGTGTTTACTGCTTGTGCCATGTTAATGATACTTGTTTCAAAGTACTGGAAACTGCAATATTGGAAATGCAAAAAATAACATTAAGATTATTATGGTCTTATGTCTCATCAGTCTAAAATTAGCTAGATACGGGAATATGGAAAAAATATGGAAACGAGAGCTGAAAGCAAAGAGAATATATTATTGCTCAAATGATACACAAATAATGCAAATTGATCAGCCCAAATGTCAAGCTTTGTCATGCATTTTTTTTATTAGATACGATTTCTTCCCAAGACTACATACTTTAACCTGACAAAAGTCAACAAATATGATTAAAATAATGTAAAATAAAAATCTTCAGCATGAATCGGCCTTAGTCATGTGACCCTGAGGAGGTGGGTGGGTACACAGGACGGGAGCTGGGGGGTGGGTGCTTGGTTTTGGTTCGTACCCCACAAATTTAGTTCCTCTGGGTCCGAGCTGAAGCATTGGACTAACCAGACTCTCGCCTTCGTTTAGGGCTGGCAGCTTTCGGGGAAGATGGAGTTTACTGTGTCCACACCACACACACAGGGCACAAAGCACACACTCACAAGTTAGTAAAGGAACACACTCAAACCTATGATGTAGTTTATTATAGACAAGGACGCTTGGTTAATAATAATAATAATAATAAAATAATTTTCATGACCGAAAAGAAAATGGCTGCGAGATTCATTGCAGTCTATTTGAAATTTAAATTTTAGTGGTTGCAGTAAACATTTACATTGCAAAGGGAACTGGGATTACATTTTATTGCATTGCAAAAAGTAAAATTTCCTCTAAAAAGAACCAAATATACTGTCTCCATAGGGTCCATGGGCTTATTCTTTAAAATAATAAAAAAATGCTAACCCTGTAGTTTAGAACTCTGTAAATAACTTCTAAAATGCGGTAGTCTTTTGTTAGTTTATATCTGGGTCTTCTGCCAAAACGTTTAGCACCTGGCAATCTGTAAAAAGTGCTCTGTGAACTGAATCCTAATTTAAAAACACAATTAGTGGCTAGGTGGCCCAAAAGAAAATACAAAAGATTCATTTATTAAATAACCACCACGTCTGCACATGTATGTCTTCAGTATTCTTCTATATATTTTTCAAGGCTAAACTGTGGACTGCATGAGCCATTTGCAAGTTAATAAGTAAAACTCTGTATTACCAGTTATTTACTGTAATACATACCTGATGCAAAAGCAACATATAAGTACTTATTTCAAACCCATTCACACACACACTCAGATATAGTTTAAAGCAAGATGGTTGGAAAAGGTGATGACCAAAAGCTGCGTGTTGATGTCAAGTCAACTTAATCAAAGTGCTTCAAAGCAAATAGCAAAACATAAGTGACTTTAAACTGTTCTCACCCCAAAAACTGTGCTCCCGCTGGTCCCACCTCCACTAAACGACTGGCCAGCCCCTCCCCCTCCACCATGGGGGGAGGAGACGCCAACTTGTGCCTCTTGACCAATCGGCACGTGATCCTGGTGGGCGCGGTGCACTTCCTGGGCGGGATGATGATGCGCATACCATTATGACGGCTTCCTCTCATGGACCCGCCTCTCGCATCGACCATGAAACTGACCAGGAACCTGCATTTGATCAAAATGGATAGAAATATACAGAGAAATGAAAACAAGTGAGGAATAAATGTGCTTATTCAAGGGGACTGATGAAGGTTTAGTTGAGGTGGGGTCCCTTCTCATGCTGTGATCTACAAAACATGTGATAGATAAAACAAAAATAAAATATTCCACAAAAGTTGAAGAATTCTGATTTGGTATTGCCCATTTTAATCCAATATAAGGCCATCATATTTACACTTAATTATCAATGCTTAAATGGGCAACATGCCAACTCAGGATTCTCAAAGTTAACCTATATTGCTTGTTAGGTAAAACATTTTTGTTATACCGGTAATTCTTGGAAAATAAAATAAACACACACACAAAAATCTCCACGCACACAACCACACCATGCAAAAACAGACTTGTTAGTTTGCTGAAAGAGAGTATACAGAATGAGGAGTTGCAAAACAGATTACTGCCATAAAGTCATGTTAAATCTTCTGTTGTCATGTTAAATCATCTATCGTCATGGAGTAAAAGTAATTATATATTTACAAGTTTAGAAGAAAATAAAGTATCAGTTATCTGGTTTGCAACTTAACAATTAGAAATGCCTATATGAATGTGTCTGCAGCAAAACTTCAAATGTGACAAACTCCAGTAATCTATATCACAGTAACATCCAGGATTTGAACTCTGTGGCATGTGGTCCTGTAGTAGCTTGTAGCATTGTTTTTCAAGTGTTAAATACATGCTGTACTGTACAATGACACAGCCAAAGCCAATATCAGGGATTTCAAATTGTCAATGATCAGCTTGGTGAAATTTGACTGTGTTTTGTTTTAAATGGCAAAATAATGTCTGAATTGTTTATATTCAGGAAGTTATTACTGAAAAGCCATTTTATTTGTTTTTAATAAGACAAAACTAACAAAATTAAAATTATCATTGAGCAAAATATAATAATCTTTTTACAAACTGGTCTAGCCCAAGCCTAAATAAATACATTTGGCTTTTCAATCATGTATTTGATTTTGATAAAGCTCTTTACATTAGTCCATTATTCAACCATTTTGTCATGGGACAGAGCTGCACACGTTTGAGCCAAAATCCTGAAATAATAATACCGTAATTTAAAATTCATAACTAAAAATACCTTTCACTGCAACATCTGTCACTAAATAAGTACATAAACAAAAAAACTTGATACTTTGCCACTGATCAACATTTCCTGGGGGTGCAATGCTAACTGTAGGCACTGCTCTGTCTGAAGCTTTGTTAGACTTTGTGAAGTTTTTTTTTTTTTGTTTTTTTTTAACGTAATCTGGTTTATTTGGAACTGCAACGAGGGAGCTGATTTGTGCTGTTATACAAGTCTCTCATAAATAACATTGCAGTCATAAACTAGCTAACATTAGCCAACAGTTTTCCAGTTAGTCACTCTCACATTTTTAATGAAAATCAAAAATCCAAACTGGATCATGAACTCTTGTTTTGACCACAAGCTCCTGAAAATGTGTTGTTTAAATTGCTTTTGTATTTTTCTTGAGTTTTCAGGGTATTATAAAAACTTTTTTGTCAGTGTTTGCTAATGTGTGCATTGTGTCACCATGGTAACTGCAGAACATTCTGCCATAGACATACAAGCAGAACACCCCCAGCATTATATCACTGCAAAGTATCAATTTTTAAAAGTCCACTGCTCAAACTTTCAAATCGCTGTCACAATTCGGTTGAAGTGTAGCAAAAGCAAACACAGATGTCATGAAAACATGTGCAAATCAAAAACATGTGTTGTTGTGTCACTATGAAACCAAACTGAAAACCAAAAGTGAAAAGTATTGAAGAGGGAAAGCACAGGGAAACCATCACAGTCACCTGCTGTCGTACTGCGGGAGCGGAGAGGACACACTGCAAGATGGACGACAAAGTAATGCAGGAGGGACAGGTCAACAAAGAGGAGCCACTCAGCACATGGTAAACAAGAAGTATATGAAATTACAGGTCCTCCATTTTTTCATGAGGAAAAATGGGGAAGTGCAATTTTTCAAACATTTGGAGCTGAGGATAAAAGTAACAGCGAAGACAATGAGGCAATATGCAAACTTCATCATCCTTTGACTCTTGGTAAGAGGACATTCCAAGAGGCGCATCCTGGGAAAATATGGCAAGTTGCATAGACACAATGGGGATTTATACAGCCATACAACCATCCACTCTAACATTAATTCATTAACTAGGGTGAATTTTGTTTCAACAATTTTCCAACTAAGGATAGGACGATATGAAATTTCCACAGTATTATATCCACCAAAAATCACTGTGCATATTTTATAATGTTTAATAAAAATAAGAGAGTTTGAAGTTACTATATGTGTTTGTATATAATATTGCTCCTTGTTTATTCACTACTTCACTAGGCAGAGATTTGACAAAATACAAAACAAGTAGCCTACAACGATTAGGTCTATATAGGCATACATGGATTGAAATAGACTTTAGACTATATATGGTTATTTACACCATATTTATTAAACGATGACCAAAATGTCAGAAGTGCTGCTTTTTTCAAAGATCCAGTGCATTAAATAGGAATGCTAACCACTCTGACACAATGAACAAAACGTACAATTTCAAACATTTTTGTACTCTGTCACTTTCCTTGTGTTACTTACCCAGAGTGGATCGGTGAAGAAACCAGGTTAACGTTATCAAGGGCATCTGCGGTCCAACTGTATCTCCGCAATGAGTCGTTGTCGCAGTCCTTAGCCACAGACAAATGCTGAGAGCGAGAAAAAAAAATGTAAAATGGTCATACACGTCGTTTTTTCAATCACAATGAACAGAAATGATGAATAAATAATGTAAATAAGTGCATAAATAAAAATGAATGGACACTATAACCAACGCTCCATACTCATGAGTTTCAGCTTCCTGCTAAGGTGACATTTTGAGGACTAATCTAAAGATATATTTTGCTACGGTAACAGTGCTAATTTTTTATGAATCTGAAACCCATGGATAGAAGAAAAACATTGTAACAAAAAAAAAAAATCTATAAACATATGTCATCACATTTTACAGAGCATTTGATAGAATAATTAACCTCATTTAGTATATGTAATACACTGTGTAACAACTTGGAATAACATGTCATTACATATGTCATTACATAGTACTTACAGGGGTAACACTTTATGATAATTACGCTTAAAAAGGAATGAACAAAGACTTAATCCATAACGAACAAACGCTTTCTTAAAAATGATTCAAGCTTGGTAACTTTGACTACTAACTTTAATTAACATTAACTTGTTAATTAAGTTGTTCATTCTTAATAAACAATTTGTTCATGATGAATTAGGTCTTTGTTCATGCATGATTGAGGGTAATTAAAGTGTAGTATGTTGTTACAGAGTTGAGTAAAGTGTTAACTGGATATTTACTGAAAAAAATAATAAAATGCTAGGGTAGAACAACAGATGAAGATGTCCATGCACAAATGACAGATGCACATGGCAGTGGATCTCTATGGAGTACCTTGTTACGCTGCTCTACAATGAAGGACTTTTCCTTACACATCGCCTGCAGCAGCGTGAGAGGAGACAAGACATTATCTGTCACACATCATACTCCTGGTGTAGTGCAGTGGGTGTCCCTTGGGCCTGTTATTGTCCATGTAAGGCCTGCCAATTGTGCTCATTTAAAGTGCATATGACAGATTAGACTGCTCACTCCATAAAAAACATAGGTAGTATAATGTATTTAAGATATAAGTCTCCATCCATCCATTTCTTCCTCTTATACAAGGCCGGGTCATGGGGGCAATAATCTAAGCATGGACTCCCAGACTTCACTCACCCTGGATACTTCCTGCAGCTCCTGCGCTGGGACCCTAAGGCGTTCCCAGGTTCTCCTCCTTTGTTCTATTTCAATCATTTATTTATTGATTTTTGTGAAGTTTATCATTTAAACGTCTTTGTAGGACACAGGCAGCAGCACATAGCCTACAAAGAGGTAACTCCATAACTGTTACCTAGCAACTATAAAGTAAAAAAACTGGTCTAAACTGCACAAGAGTTATTATTAGACTAATAAAAAATACATGCCAACGCGTTTATTTTGTTAAATGAGTGTTTAAACTGCCAGAAAAATACTCTTCTTGGACGGTTTATAACTCAGCTACTTCCTGTATTTTTGTACTTTTCTCATCAACATTTTTCCACAAACTGTCAATTAGCTGATAAAACTATGATAAATATTTACGACATGCACTACACACCAAACCACAAACATGAAATCCTGTCTTACGCACTTCTTCAAATAGAGTTTCAGCTAAATTTAACTTGCTATGTCATATGCGACTCAGGAACTAGTCCAGAGCAGTAATCCTTTCAATATAGTAGCACTAATGACTAATCTTGTTACTCCTTTCAGTCATTGTCAACAGCCTCTCAGGTGTAAGAGGATTGATGGCATTTGGCATGGCGAGGTCTGGTCCGGCACACTTGGACACACGCAGGGGTCTTATACAAAGCCGGTTCTAGTTGGGTCATTTGGCATCGTATCAATGGCTTACAGGGTACAAAAGGACCACGCATATAGGGGTGGACAATATTTAAAACAGAAACTGAGACGTGATGCTGTGAAAACTGGCAATTTTGAGATTTTTTTAACATTGTTAATAATGCATCTCTAGGTTCAAACATGCAGTTTCCACGCTCTCTCTTCCTATACATTAAGTCTATATCAAGAAATCAACAAAGAAATGACAGATGTTTGAACCTGATCGCTTTAGTTACCTCTACATCAAAACTGGTTCTACACTGGGACTAAACCTGAAACTAAACCTAGACCAAACCAAGTCTACATCAGGACTCAAACTGGGCTCAAATGAAAACCAAACAAGGACAAGTACAGACTATCAAATTCAAAATCAAATTCAGTTGTTATAAAAATAAAATCGTGCCAATTGTTTTTTCCATATAACCCACCTCTTTTACAGTACAATCTATAAAAGGTAAAACAGTTCTTTTGGATACATATAATAGTAATGTTTTATCAGTGTTGGATGACTTTATTTGTGTAAAGGGAGGAGTGTTTACTACAATATTTGGAGATGATTGGACCCAGCTGTCTTTTTATGACTTGGGTTAGCTAGTTACAACAACTCATGAGACACAAAACTATATTGTATTGTAACTATTTGACAGAAAAACACTTAAATAATAAATAATTTTCTTCATTCTCTGATATCTATACCAACCATTGCATTGGGTAGTCGTTTATATCTCATAGACTTAATAAAATAGGTAAAAAGTCTTCCAGTACACGTACCTCCTTGTTGGCCAGCATCTCTTCGATCATCATGCTGTCACGGGTGTAGGAGCTGCGGTTCAGCGTGTGGGACCTATCAGAACTGAAGGAACGCAGGCTTGGTGCGGTTACCAAGACAACAATCACAAAGACGGAGACGAGGGGTGAGGGGTGAGGGAGAAGGAGAGGTGGAGAGCACAGGGGGTGAACAGAAAAAACACAAACACAAACACATTAAATGCATGCAACTTCCAGGAACCTGGTATGTCACCTTTCACAAGAGTGACCACAGGGAGAATCCTAGAGATCGTACTGAGATACACTGCAAACGTTTCAAAAACACTTTAGGTACGTACTCTGAAAAACTAAACTTCAAATGACTACATGCTAGGCAGCAGGCGATTTGCGAAGAGACAACTGGAGATGGGGACGAGTGAAAAGGAAAAAAAGGGACATGGGATTTACAAGAAGAGTTTACATTTTGTTACATATTGTTGCTTGGGAGTTGCTAAACTGTTGTTTAGCAACTTGTTTAGCAAATTGTTTTATACCTGACAATAGGCCTATTATGACAATTACTATATCAACTTATCTTCCAATATATGACAGATAGTACAATATTTCTGGGGGGGGCACTATTTATCGTGTGTACTTTTTCTTTGCAAAACTGGGAGATTTTATTTTTTGGGATTTGAGGCATAGAAGGTTCAATGAATGATTTCTATGATGCATTACAGATGCAAACTGATTACTCAAGTGTTTCATAAAGTGAGTCATTCTACTATTTATGTATCATGGTTTTAACAATGTTCTAATGCTCTTGGGTTATTACGTCAGTGGCATAAATTAGTTTCAGTATTATTGTTTATCGTCTGCATTTACTTTAGTGATATATGGAATTTAAATGTGTTATCAAGACAGGCCTACCTAACAATGGCAATAAACAAATAAATAAATGTAATCTAGCTGAATAGAGATTTAAAAGTTCCTTTGTTCAAAATGTATTGTCCTATGTAACACAAATGAAGGTCTGCAGAGGCTATAATTCAGCTGCGTGTGACAGAGCCCAGGGATGAGCATGAGTCTTTATGTGTTTTAATGTAGCCTATATATTTTGCTGGTCTAGTATAGACTGTAAGCTCTGTAGATGCAGTAATAATGGGTGTGCGACTGTAGGCTTTTATGAGTAAATAAAGAGCATTCCTGAGCACTGACATGTGATCGCTGTTTGCCTTCAAAATCTCAAACCGCAATTACACCCAAGCTATTTGCACTTCACACGTTTGTCCATGTGAAACAATTAGCTTTAGCAGCACGCAACAGGAATGCTATGATGCTACGCTCGAAACATACAATGAAATACAATGGGACTGTATACGTCAATTTAAAATAAATCAAAAGAGCTGGATGCAAAACTGATGCAGATGTATCAGTTCAGGCCCCTGGAAGCTCAGTGAAAGAAGGCAACGTAATGCAGAGCGCCACCTGGTGACCACCAATGCACATAGACTCAAGCATAAATTAAAATCATAGTCAACACCATTAGGATTTCTATAACAGGCAAATAATAACTGTGTGCAAATTGAAATACCAAACAATTCAGAAAAAAAACTTTGGACACTGTAATAGAAAATGTTTGGTGACAGTTTATAATAACTACACCATAATTAGCTGTAATAAAGCATGAACAAAGAATTAATTCATAATGAACAAATGGTTTATTAAGACGGATTCAGGCAAAGTTAGTACCCTCACTTAGTTAATACCCTCACTCTTAAACCTAACCTCTTAATTAAAGGCCCTGTATCCAATGTGTACAAAATTGGTCTTGCCTCAGTGAAGATATATTGTATAAGCAGCTCTTGACGTCAAATTGAGTCAGTTGTGTGCTGTTTGCTAATCTAATTGCAAACCGTTTTACTGCTCATGTGTATTTCCTGATTATCAGGAAATACACATTAGCACGCTAGTTGCTGTTAGCTTTACTGTTACAGCAAAACTCTGCACTGGTCTCTAAGAGTTGTGAAAAGTGCTTATAAATAATTAAGATGGTCTGAATACATAAGGTAAGTGAGGAATAAGTTTGGACCACTGCAAACCACTGTTTAATATGGACTAACTCTGTTTATCACTAAGCCTGAAAAAATCCTGATAAACCTGTTCATTGTGAATTAAACCTTTCTTTTATAAAGTGTTACCAAATATTCTCTTACTTATCACAAAGTGCCTTAGTTTTTTTCAGAATTGGGGTTGTAAATTAAGAATAAAAAACACACTATACACAGGACCACAACTATAGAGCTGTTAGTGGAATCATGTTAGTCAAACAATATGGGATACACTGGGGGTACACTGGATCACAGATACTTGTACTTGGTCTTTAGTCGGTTTAAGGGGGGAGGGGCAGGGCAGGGCAACAGGGGGGAGTGAGGGGGGTCCCTGTATCATGCCTCTTGCCTTACCTGACTTTAGGACTAACAATTACATGGGAAATAAGGAGAGAATAAGACATTATGAAAGGAAATAAGAGGGGATAGAGAGAGGCAGAGGAATTGCAGTTCGCTAGATTCAAGATTTACTTAAATATATTCAAGTAATAACTATGGCATATCATTATTAGCCATTAGCATTGATTCCCAAAACCTTTTGTCTCACATCCTGAATTACTAATACTCAGATACTTATTATACAGTGTTTCCCAATAATGGAGGAGACTATGGTGGCCCTCCATAGTCTAATTTTTGCCCCATTGTAAAAAAAAAAAAGTAAAAGTATTTATACTTTATGCCTGTAGTGTCTTGAACCATATAGAAGTAACTATATTTTATGTATATTAAGCAGTATTTTTGTGTTTTGTTTTTTTTTTACCAGTAGAGCCACATTATATCTCATATGTTGTATTGAATAAAATGATGGTGAAATATGGATAATTTGTGCCACCATAGTCTCAGTATAAACCTGTGGGAAACACTGTCATACGTTCAAAAGCATCCAAACATTCATTAAGAAAAAAAAATCCATCTGCTTTTTAAATCTGAAAATAATTCCAAGGAACTCCTGGTTGGGAAACACTGAAACGGATCAGATTTCTGGACGAGGCATTCCCCATCTGACTCAACATTTCATTCAAAACTCTCTACCTTTGACCACTGTAGTTTACATTTTAGTATTTAGAATAATGTTACAAAGACCAGTTTTGATGTTGTTTATCCATCACAACTGAAAAACACTTCTTTGAGAATGTGTGTCGTATATTGTGGCTATAAACTTATGATTGATCACGCCATAGTACTATATTTAATTTCATGTAGCCGCGTGTTAGCTTTGTGGTGTTTTTTGATTGGTTGATCCAGAAAGGAAGAAGGGTGGAGTCACCAACAGTCAACTGTGATTACGTTGAAGCTAGAGAAACGTTAGCTGGGTGGGATTTCTATATTATTTACACTTGCAATGTTTCCAGCTTGGAAACCAGGTGCCAAAGTGGGTCATGGGAAATTTACACTATTTCCAATACGTAGCTCATTGGAAAATTAATAAAAGCACTGTGCTCATATGGAATTGAACTGTTTATTTTATCTTGTTTTTCTTCAAGTGTGGGTAAAGTTGCATTTAGTTAGTACATTGGCTCGCATAATCCAACCAGTAATCATGGTGATAAAGCAATGTGTGGTATGTAATATATATCTCTCCCTGTTAAGTAAAATTTTCAGAAAGCCTATCACTAATATGCGTTAACTACTGAGCAATGTCCTAAACCCTATTGCCAAATATGGGCCCAATGCTTAAACCTCTTTGGTGCATTTGTTTAGTGCTCAAGGCCATTTCTATTGACCATGTCTCTAATTTCCTGTGGTTCCTTGTCCATGTGTGTCACTGCTCAGATATCCAATAACTCCGCCCCTCCGCTCCAGCCTATGTGTCAATATTATCACAGTTTGTTTCACAGGGCGAAAAGTTCAACTACAGAGAGAGACGCATTGATCCCATATAAAGCACTTTACGTGTGCTTTGCTATTTATAAAGAACTACTTGTCCAGATTGTGACTTTAGGTGCAACTAGATCAGTCTGAAACTCATAGTTAAAGGGCCCATATTACGGTATTTTCTGATCTATGTTATAATGTTGTTCCCTCATCAAAAACATGTTTCATTTACACATGTTTAAAGCACAGATCCTGTATATTTAGGCTGAGTTTTTCTCTCAAACAGAAAACTCTCCACCTGTTCCACCTTGTGAAGTGCTCCACTGTGTTTTAACTCGATAAACCTTCACTAGAATCATTTAGATAATTTCAACCCTGGAATTGCTAATCTCTACTAAACAAAAGATAAAAGGTAGCTGTCAACTTGAAAACTACAGCTTCATGACATCACAAGGTGGAACAGAGCATTTTGATCTTAATAAAAAAGCATTATTCAAATACGTGTGAATGAAACAAAACACAACTTCACTTATATTTTTGAGAGGGGAACAACATTCTTACATTGCTAAAAAGCTCACAAGAGTCAATTTTGCATAATACAGGACTTTAAATGACTTATTTTTTCTACATATTGCAACTACAGTGACTACTCTTAAAGGTGAACTTTGCAACCTTTCTGGTACAAGGTCCGCCACCTGCTTGTCTCCATGGAAATATTATGAAATGTTATTGTTTTGACACTTATGTTCCACAGTATGACATTAAACTTATCAATCATCACAGAGACAAGCAAAGCCATCATCAGGCCATGGTAAAGAATGTATGTTTTAAAGTGTTGTCTAGCTATAAAAAACACTTGTAATTGAATAATGGTCAGACAGATAAGTTTAATGCCACACCATGGAACATTCTTAACTAAAACCCAAACGTTTCCAAGAAGTCAAGCAGTTTTCACACCTTCCTGCCTGAAAACGTACATAGTGCACCCTTAAATAAAATGTTTATTTGATTCTTAAGATGGGAAGTGGGATATTCAGATACTGTGATAACTCAAAGCAAACCAAAAACTGAATGATCAGTCAAGGGACAAATTGGTCAATACTGTGTAATCAATTTCAGCTGCGTTGAAAGCATTGCATTTTTAACACAAACCAACACTGAGATTTCCTTATTGGAACTATGGGAACGATGGGAACTTCTCAGATTGCTAGCCTCACTGTTTTCAAGATAACCAGGAAAAAATGTGTATTTTTTAAAAAACTGATCAAGCCACCCTTACACCAAATGACTCAACAAGATACAAGCACATATGCCATTAGGTAACATGTAGTATGAATCTTTATTTTATTTGACACTAAAAGCTCTATGTGAATAATTATAAAACAATTTTCATTTCCTCATAATGGTGTTAAACAGTTGAATTGATGTCTTACCTTTGTGACCGCGCTCCAACGCTAAATCCCATGTATCCCTCCTGAGGCAGAGAGTCGTCCCCCAGCTCCCTCAGGTCCTGGGGCGCCAGATATTTGTCTGTGTCCCCCGTCATCGCATCATCACCTGCAGAGCAACAAACATGGCAACCAGATTAGAGAGGTCAGTTGAGTTTTATGGATTTAAGAATGGGCGGGGATAAAATATGAGATGGTAATGGGAAAATAAACTATGGGAGTATTTCACAAACATTTAATAACCGTCTGCATTATTTATAAGAGCTAAAATAGGGCTAAGTACAGACAACCCCATGTTTAAACCTATAATAATAAAACTGAAAATTAAACAGGAAACAATTTCAATAAATAAACCAAGTCAAACCAGGACTAAACTTTGACTGAAACAAATAAATAAGGACTAAATAAGGAACAGGAAGTTATGTCTGAACTCAAAATTAATAAAGATCAAGCCTGACCGATTCAAGACAAACAAAGCTCTAAACTTTTAAAGGGCCCATATTACACTATTTTCTGATCTATGTTATAATGTTTTTTCCTCATCAAAAACATATCTGGACTTTTGTTTTTTCTCTCACACTGAAAACATTTTGATTCACCTTGTGATGTCATGTGGTAATACAGGAAGTGCTTCACTGTGTTTTTAAACTCCATACACCTCCATACATCACTAGAATTATCTGAATGATTTCAGGCCAGGACTTGTTTCTACTGAACAAAAGGTAACAGGTAGCAGTTAACTTGAAAACAAAACACAACTCTAGGTATGTTTTTGAGAAGGTAACAGGATTCTAACATGGCTTAAAGCACATGGGTCAATTTTGCATAATATAGGACCTTTAAGTACCAAGAGCTGGACTAAAACTATAATAAAACTTAGTCTTAAGTCTAAAATAAATTAAATTATATAATTACTTGTTATTTGCCAATTGTCTGAAGCCTGAAGAACCTACCATGTTGACAGTACCGTAGTTTGAGAACAACTGAACTAGTGCAGAGAAATTTTGGCAATCAATTTGAATTTTAAACTATTTTGTCCTTGCTGGCCTCCATAGTTTTATACTGATCAATGCAGCCTCTCGCCAGGGGCTCTTTCCAGTTGCGCTTTTGTCCATCAGCACCAACACAGAAAAACAAAAGTCTTTCTGTCACTAAATGCTTTTTGTCCCAGGGCAAATAGCGGAAAACAGGTCACCAGCTAGCACACAAAACATCTTTTTAAACAGATAAATCAACCTAAAATAACCTAAAAGTGATAGACATTATAGGAGTACATGAGGCTGCAGGCATGACTAGAGTATTTGTTAAAAGCACAGCATACACAGAAATGGCAACTAAGAAAACCATTAAAAAATAATTTGACATACGTTACAAGTCCAAAACGCAGAAAGTTAGCAGCATGTTCTTGCTAACTGAAGTCAAAGAGGTTAGGACAGGAGCGCCGTGGTAACAAGTGCATGCGGTCAAAGAAAGACAGGCATTCCAGTGGTCACAAAGCTTCGGAGACCCCAGCACCTCCCCAATTCTCGTCTCCTCTACACCCCTACCACTACTATTACTAATACTACGGCTACCCCTCCCCCACAACTTCACAAACTTTGAATTAAACTTACCTCCTGCTTTGAAACACTTCATTTAGCCAAGCGGGGCAATCCTGAAATTCCCCCCTGTTGTTGTAGCTACCCCTCGCCTGGTCTTTCCCCTCTCTCTACACATGCATGCACTGTCCCGGGACGTCCCACCCCCTCCCACCCCCTCCCACACACTGCCTATCACTGTGTCTCTCCCTCTCTCTCTTTTTTCTCGCACACAAACAGATCAGCTTTCGACCGCCCATCCCACCCCTGCACTGGGATTATCCTCTGTG
Source organism: Periophthalmus magnuspinnatus (assembly GCF_009829125.3). NCBI lineage: Eukaryota > Metazoa > Chordata > Actinopteri > Gobiiformes > Gobiidae > Periophthalmus > Periophthalmus magnuspinnatus. The sequence goes on from NC_047144.1 coordinate 12,356,240, forward strand.
TGTCACTTTTGGATACCTAGTGGGACAGAAATAGTAAAGTGGGTGTGTGACGGGCAACATGTACCTATACACGGTGTGCTAGTGTCCAAAGAGCAACTGCAACTACCTACAAAGTATTAAATCATAAATCATCTTAAATCATGCTTTTGCCATAAAACTACTGTATGTATACATTGGTACTTTATTATTTTCCCTGCATATTTACCACTAAAAATTAACAATCCAGTCTTCATTATTTATACCTACAGCTTGTATCGTTTGGTGGATTGATTAAAATTCACACATAAGGACTTTATATTTCTATAGACTTGGGTGAGATGAAGAATCCACCACTGTATTCCTTATGTTTAACAGTATGGCATTAAACGCATCTGTATCTATGGAAATGAGCAGCTGAATAACACCACCAGGCCAAGTTACAGGTAAGATCTGCGAAGAAGCGACTCCACTGACTAAAAATGCATGTGTTTCGGGGTATTTTTAAGCAATAAAAAACACCCGTATTGAAATAAATGCTATAATGCCATTCTGTCGAACATTCCAGGCAAAACTATGCTCCGTGGAGGGAAGAAGGTGCCGGATCCCCCTCTACAAAAGTTACATAGAGCACCTTTAACTGATATAATTTATTGGTAATCGTCATCTGTAACATTCATTCATTACGTAATAGGTTATATAATGTCAACAGTTGAGCTGTGGGTAACAGGATTCATATTGAAATACAGTACTTGTTTGACACAAAGTAAACACTAAAGCCCCGGCATTCAAATTTAAACATAATAAATTATACATAAACACTACAACAGTACACAACAGTAGCAACAGTATTCCTACATATTTAGTAGAAACTTTAAGCAGATCAGATGCTAACCAATCCTAAAAGTATATTTGAAAACTAGACTTGGAAACTGGGTCTACACCTCTCCAGTTTTTGCTGCTCGTTGCATTTTCCATACGCAGAAAATGACCCAATAATTCATAGTTTTGGAGCCTGTTTTGAACACCACCCTGATTTAGCTGTGAGCTATTGGAGACGTTGATCATTACTGTCGCACAGCTGCTCCATGCGTGCATTTGTATAACTCATATTTCACTTATAAATTTAGATCTCCATTTAAATGGGGCTGCTTAAGCTGTACAAACAAAACAACAACACTGAAATAACAATTACATGAATATGCAAATCTGAGTTAGCAAAGCAAAGATCACATCAAATTCACATCAAACTTGTTAATGGGTTAGTTGGAGACTTACAAGTATAGGTGATGTAGATATTTCCCACATCAATATCTGTTTAAATGAAAAATATGACTTTATTATTGCTTTTATTATGTTTTTTCGCTACTAGCAAAACTGTGTTGCAGGCGAATGACATCTTGAGCATGTACTGGCACAGCCTCTTGGTCTGGTGTAGGTAACAGGAGCAAGTGAGGTGGAGGTCAAAGCCATAAAGCGCAATAGTAGTCCTTGTTTTAGGCATTTTGAGTCTATTTGTGGACTAAAACAGTGACCCTGACTTCACCTAAGTTCAGTGTAGCTAATCGTAGCAGAGGAGAACCCATGCATCAATGAAACAAGTGGTGTTTTATTGTCAATTTAAACAAGTAGATTTACTGCACAGGGCCAGATAAGTTGTATTTGAGCCTTTATAACCCACAAGAACTAGCCCAAAATATCTAAAAATGTTTCTAACTAGAAATTGATCTTTTACAATAGAAAAAAATCACATTAAATACCTGAAGGTGTTTGAGCAATTGATGGGTTTCAACCTAGGCAACATTCAGAGGATTTTCCATCATCAAAATATGGTATATTTGTTTTAAATTGTTAATTGCTTAGACAACGCTGCTAATATATGAATTATGTAGCAAAGAAAAAAAAAGTTAAAAAAATTCCACTTTGAGGATCTGAATTATATATATATATTTTTTGCCATATAATTCCATATATGTTACTTCATATATTTGTTGTCTGTATATAAAATATAGAAAGCAGCAAAAATTAATAAATAAAAAAAACAAAAACAAATTGAATAAGAGTGTGTGTCTAAGCTTTTGACTGGTAGTGTATGTCATATATTCAGACAGAAAATTTACTATATATAACAAGACCAAAATGATCTTAAATACTAGCATTAATCCCACCCACCACAAACACCACTAGTTACTTGCTTTCATATAAGTTTAAAGTTCAATTTCATGTGCTTTTTGACCCCTCTGCCCCTCCGTACAGGCACATGTGCAGACAGAGCTGGTAAGCGCTGTTTGCTTTGCTCCAATGTGTGAACTCACAAAGGGCGCATCGCTAACAAGCCGTCCAAGACAAAGGCGCGAGTGTTTGTGTGCGCGCGGCCCTCTCCAGCCAATGAAACGAAAGCTGTCACACATACCCACAATGCTGTGTGCAGGCGGTCGTCACGGCAACCAGGAGGGAGGCAAAAAACCTGCACTGAATGAGCTTTAAAATACTGTAGGCTCAAAGTGGGGGCACACTGATCAAATATTGTCTAAGAACAAACTAGAAGAGTGGTACTACACTGAGGCGCTGGTTCATGCAGTGGTGAAGTAATAGTGGCATAGATCTTGCCCAAGAACACAACGGCAATATGTGCTTTTATTTTTTATTTAAGGGGTTACACCGTCTCATTTTTATTTTTTTGTTATTTAACTAGAAATGTCCCACTGAGAATCTCATTTTTAAGTGAGTCCTGACCTCAGAGCAGAACCTATTGTACATGTTTTTGTAGTAATATTAACCAGAGCACCCGGATGAACCCTGGAGAAAAGCATGCAAACTCTACACAGACAGGTCCCATGCTGCCCGGGAGTTGAACCCAGGACCCTATTGCTATAACCCGGAAGTACAGAAGCTCAATAGGCGTATTTTTTTGTATATAAACCTTACAACCTGAAATTTGCCTTTTATTCTAATGGACTTTGTCTGCAAAAATATGACAAACTTTAACCACATAATGAGACAACATTGCTATAGAAAAAACACTGCCAAAGACGCAAAAAGCAAAGCAACAGAAGGAGTGACAAAGAAGCAAAAGAAAACAAGCAATGGATAGAAAAATACCTTCGTCCACATCAGATAAATAGTCGTCTTTGATCATTTCAGGAACATTGGCCCTACGCACTGTGTGATTGGGATGGAGGAAAGGGTTAGAACAAAACAATAATGATGGAAAAATCAAATAGAAAAAAATCACAGTTTTAACACTGATCACATAGTAATTTGTAAAATAAAAAAAGTTAAATCAAATATGTGGATGGTGAAAACAAGATGAAATAATGGAGTACTGTATAAAGTGCATGGGGAATCTAAAGGGCATATGTGAATTTCTACACTACATTAAGTGACCGAAAACTATACATTTTCAACTTCAATTATCACTTAAAAAACTAATTATTACATCAATGTATTTATTGGGTCCAGCATACTAGTCAAACACCAAAATGGTCAGAATAGCATATAAAGAGATGTAATGTATATGAAAATGTATGAAGCAGGCATAGTGCCTTAAAATATTCCATCTCTGGATATGTTTTTTTTAAGCTATAAATCTTCTTGTCACTTACGCCGTTTAGATTCTAAACCTTCAGTATAACTTAGCTTTAAAGCTGCAAAACCGTGAGAGCCCTGAACCATGACATAAAAACAAACATTTCAAGTTTGTTGCCATAGCAACCTCACCTTCATCATCAGACATGTCCAAAACTTCATTCATGGTCTCTGGAACATTTATCTTGTGCTTCTCTGTCACAGTCTGAAACAAAATTATTATTATTATTTATCCCTGCACATTTAATGCATCATGTTATTTTGGTAGCATTTTTTAGCTTGGAGCAACTAGTTCTCAATTTTGTTACTAAAGTACTAAAAGTACAAAAAAAATCTACTTAAGTAAAAGTATTTAAGTAAAAATGTTTATATTTAGGTAAATTTAAAAACGTACTTTAAGAGTAAAAGTATTTCACACATGTGTTGTTCATTTGTTAAAGTGTTAAATGCGGTGATTGAATAAAATGATACATATTTTGGTGAACAGTAACAATACAAATCCATTTCTTAATTTTTTCTTATGAATTTTCTGTATTTATTTTTCTTTGCTTAAAGCTGAAGTTTGAACTTGAAAACTTTAGTCAGGATGTTACCATGAACATGGTAAAAATAACCCTTCAAATCATATGAAAATAACTTTTTACTTTTAAGTCCAGTTCAAAAGTGTAGTGAAGTGAAAAGTGCAGGTACCTGCTCTAAAATGTAGTGAAGTAAAAGTAAAAATTATCCACTGTAAAAGTGAAATTTTTAGTTAAAAAATACACTAAATGGTTTTTATGTTACAATATTTTTTATCAAACATGACTCATTGTGGATTGGAATAAACATTAGTGTGATAAGAGAACTCAGTCTGACCTGAGTAGTTACAGTCTCCTCTGTGACGACCTTGAGAGTGTCCACCACAGAGATGTATCCAAGTCGTCTGGCAATGGACAGAGCACTGTTTCCATTCTGTTAAAAATATATTACAGTGATTTAATAATACTTACTACAAACACCAGCATATTAGACTGATCCATCTGCGTGTTCTATTTGTCCTTTAGCACGTATTTTATATTTATTGAAATGCATTCTCCCATAATTAGACCATAGACTGTATGTATAAATTTGACAACCCGCCAGCTGTAGTGTTCCCAATAGCAAGTGAGCACGGCGCACTTTCTGCTCCATCGACTCTACAATTCACTTTGTACTGTGAGCGGGAAGGGGCGTTACCTTCAACAGCCTCACTCCAGACTGGCTCTTTGGTTGCTATGATACACTCGGTCGGAATTCCAAATATGGAACTTGGCTCCAAATTTGCTCCTATAACTGCTAGTGAATACTATGGGTGATGCCACACTCCCTTAGTCCACTTCTTTATACTAAGAATTATGAATAATCTATGATTTAAACCAATATCAAGTGTCGGTATCTAAAACATTACACCCAAAAGTACTTGGTATTGTACTGATATACTAAAAATTGTGGCATCCTTCTTCCCTAATGAAAACCCTTGGTAATAACATTTTATAAGAGCATGCTGATGTTGTTTGTACTAACCACAGTGAGTTCGTTTGGTAACGCCCCGAAGCGCAGGAGCAGGTTGATGACATGAGTGTGCCCCTGCTGAGCAGCCTGGTGCAGAGGAGTGTACCCATTCTGTAGCCAAATGAAAAACAAATGGAGAGATGATGAAACAAACATAAAACACATATTTACCACAGTTCAAAACCATAGAAACAATGAGAAACATACCTTGGTCTTAGCGTTGACCTTGGCCTGGTTTTTCAACAGGAAATTGACCATCTTTATGTTGCCGTAGTGACAGGCTACATGGAGAGGAGTGTAGCCCAACTGTGGTAAAACAAATAATAATTAATGCTTACTTTTTATGTCAGTGTTAATTCACAACTATTTTTCTGGCTTTATTATAGTATAAGATGGCATCCTCCATATTATTTTCCCAGTAATATTTTAAAATTGTAGTTTTTCCCATTCCTAGTCGCATCTAATCAAATTGAATTTGCAATTTGCGATTCCGACACTTAAAACACCTCCCC